>NW_024423897.1:33567680-33651126 GCF_017311325.1 Ursus maritimus
CCTGTATTTAATCTCCTGTATTCATTTTGAAAGCTCCAAAAGAATCTTTATTTTGTTCTGTATTGAAAAAACTTCAAAAATAGTATAAGCTAAATATAAAAAATTAAAATGGCACAGAACTATTTATGGTACGATGTGAAAGTCCTCTCTCACATACCCTTCCCATCCTCCTCCCCACTGTGACAGAAGTACCATTGGAAAGTATTTATCCTTCTCTGGTATGATTGTGTGTGTGTGTGTGTGTGTGTGTGTGTGTGTGTGTGTGTTTATTTCATTCAGTTGTGAGAATTAAATGAGCTAAACAAAAAGACATGCTTAATAGAGTACTGAGTTTATTTACCATTTATTACACAGACACAAGGTTTGTTTGTTTTTTTAATGACATCATGACATATTGACTTAGTTTGCACTTTTCCACTTTCCAATATATCATAGAATCCTTAACTTTTCTATAAATGTAGATCTACTTTTTTATAGCTACATGTATGTGTGTGGATAGATACATGTGTGTAGATGTATCCACACATATATTTGTGTATGTTTACAAATATATACATAGTCGTACATATGCATATGTACATATACTGTAATTTGGTCATTTCATCATTAAAAAATGTTTTTCCTACTTCTTTTTGCTATTTTAAATAATGTATAGTAACACTCGTGTACTTTCTTATGCAGAAAAGGATTTAGAAGTGTGATTTCTTAGCAAAAAGTATTTGTACTTTTTTAAAACCTTCTTCTAAAATGTACTCTGAAAAGATCATGTTGTGGAAATCTTACCTGTGATAAGATTTTTTTTTTTTAAGTTTGGGTTATTCTATCTATTGCTTATTTGTGAGAACTACTCATTTAACCTTCAGAGCAATATGAGTAAAAGGGGAATATCATTTAATTGTCCTGTTTTAATTGATCATTATATTTTTAAAAAATTAATAATTTTATAAGCATCTCAGACTTTTTTATTACCTAGAAGTAGTTTAGACTTCTGTTTTACCTTTGTAAGAATATAATATTGTTGATCATCCCTTTTAAACATTTTAGTTTTTATAAGAAAGTCTTATAAGAAACAAATTCAACAAACTTAATTCAACTGAACTAAAGTAAAAAGACATTATTTGCTCTATGATAAGGAAAACCAAATGTTGGGTCCTAATTTCAGGTAAAACATCCCAAGGGTGGAAAAAATGTTAATTGTATTCTGTCTCTCCATTTCTTAGCTTTCTTTCTTTTTTTTTTCCCTAAGTTAGCTTCATTCTGAAACACTTTCCATTTGGCTAAGAAATGGATACATTTCTTAAAAGATACATCGTCCTTATAGCTTTTAATCAAAAAGGAGAGGGTAGCCCTCTCTTACTATCTTCTACATGAACTGTCATTTTGGTCACATTCAGCGAGCCATTGTGACTGATAGTCATAAAAACACATGGGATGGGAGCAACAGAAACCCAATGAAAAATGTGATATCTAATAATTTTGCATATTAAGTGACTGTTAGGATGTTAATTCTTACATTTTGAAAGGTCTTTAATGATTTCTAAATTTATGATTTTATTCTAAATATAACACATCTATGTGATAGGGCAGGCAGTGTTACGTTTTCATAACTTAAAACAACTTAAAAGCATTAGTTAACCACCACTGAAAGCACAGCCCTAACATCTGTTACTGTCCCTGGAAAATAGACACGGATTGTGACAAATATGCTATGTTTTGTCATAAATTGATCTTTTTAGTTGTTACTTTGATCTTCCAGTTACCAACTGAGTGGGCATTTTTTTCAGAAATGTTTCTTGCTGTTGGAAAAAAAAGAGGGAAATGTGTCTTGCAGTTGAAACATTTATCTTGCATTGTTTTTTCTTTTTGCAAAATGGAGGATGAAGATTTTTTATACATACGTATGGATTTAAAGTAAAATATAAGATTTCCTAAGCTTTGAGACAAAGGAGGAAAATGATACTCCTTTCAAAATACTTTTCCAAATGTGATTTTTGGAGATCATAATAATAACTTTGAGGGTTTTTTTTAGCTTTTCATCAAAACTGCTAACTCTAACAAATGTTAAATGGTGGACAGTCATATATTTTGTGTTTAGGAGGGTGGGTAATTTGGAAACTGAATCTACAGTTTTCTGCAAGCATCTGGCAGTTGTGAAAAAGATAGTACAAAAAATGAGAACCAAGTACACACTTAGGGAAGAAACCAACCCTTGACAGGACAAGACTTTGTTTATTTTTAGGATTTCATTTTATTAACATCCATTGCTGCTGTAGCAAAGAAATGGAAAAACTGCCTTTTTAAGAATTTGAGTTGATATGTAAACCACTGTTTCAAGAAATAACATTTTTCCCATTTTAAAAACACAGTATATTTTTTAAAGATTTTATTTATTTATTCATTTATTATTTAGCGCAAGTGTGCGCACACGTGCGAGATGGGGGAGGGACAGAGGGAGAAGGAGAGAGAGAATCTCAAGCAGACTCTACGCTGAGCATGGAGCCTGATGTGGGGCTCCATCCCACTACCCTGAGATCATGGCCTGAGTTGAAATTAAGAGTTGGTCAGTTAACCAACTGAGCCACCAAGACATCCCAAAACACAATATTTTATATGTTGATGTAAACAAATTCTAAGCTTCATTTTTCTATTAAATTTGAGTTGAAATATGTCCAAGGTCTAAGTGATTACGATACATAATAAACAGTTCTTTTTTTTTTAATTTATTTAAATGTACCATACAATGACAATGCTAGTAATCTTAATACCTGGAAATCTCAAATAAACACTAAATTATGTTTAATAGTGTCAATAGTTAATAATTTTTATGTGTGGTTTGATCCTTTGAAATGGGCAGTTTTTGTTATGTGTGTTTCTAGTTAACTGTTTTGGAAAAAATAATAGTTAATTTCACTTACTCATATATAACCAGAGTGCAGTTCTCCAGACTTAGAATCATACCATTTTTGAGGCTGGAGAAATGAAATAAAGATAGTAATGTTCAGTTACTTACTTTTAATATCCAGTCTCTCCTCTCCCTTTGCCCCTGTATAAATAATTTTAATACAGAATTGTAGTAATATTTACAGTGGGCTCTGGACTCAGACTAGTTTGGTCTGATTTCTGGCTTTACCACTTACTAGCTTTTGGCATTGGGAAGTCATATTATCTACTATCCCTAATACTCATTTGTCTTCATTTACATAAATATTTTCTAGAATTAACAAGATTAAAAGTGAATGAATGTTACTTCTGTTCCTATTCATGAATTTTATATATGGATAACCATCCCCAGGTTATGTAATACATACTCATTATAAACATTTCCAAAATACAGAAAAGCACAGAGAGGGAAATAAATCACCCATGATTACATTTTCATTTTTGGTATTAAAATTTTGATATATAGACTTTTAAAAAATGTATCTTAAAAAAAAAAAATATATATATATATATCATTTAGAATTTTTTCCTTGTCTTACCAGTACATTATGTTAGTTTTTCCTCATGTTTAAATATTATGTAATATTGATGGCTACATAAGTTTGGTCCTTTTTGAACATTTTGTTTCCAGTTCCTTACCATTATAAATAATGTACAGTGTACTCTTCATTTTAGATTATTTTGTTAATATAAATCACCAAAAGTAGTTCCCAACCCTAGAGCATTTTTCATATTTTACAAAATATTTTCAGTTTATAATCAACCCCACTGATAGTATATTGTCTTATTTGGTATAATCATGTTAAAAAGCAGTTTCTTGCCACGTTGGTGAACTTTATTTCAAATGGTATTTTTCAGTGTATTTGGTTCAGATTTTAGGAAACAGGAAATATGTCATGTTTATTTATCAATTTTGCTGCTTCATTAAATTCTTTGTACATTTTCTTGGCCTCTTCTCAGTAACATTTCCCTAATTTGTTTAGGCCTTTCACATTATAAGTGCCTACTTGTTGTTGTAGGCCCTGCTTTTGCTATATGAGGGTGTAATGTTAAGGGCTGAATTGTGTCCCCCCAATTCATTTGTTGAAGCCTTCACCCGCAGTACCTCAGAATGTGTATGTATTTGGAGATGCGGCCCTTAAAGTGGTAGTTAAGGTAAAATTAGGTCATTTGGGTGATCCATAATCCAATGTGACTGGTATCCTGATAAGAAAAGGAGATTAGTACACAGATATACACAGAGGAACAACCATACAAAGACTTGAGAAAACCCAGGAGAGAGGACCTCAGAACAAAGAACCTCTGTCAAGCTACATTGATCTTCTAGCTTCTAGAATCATGAGAAAATAAATTTCTGTGTTTGAGCTGCCTGGTCGTGGTTCGTGTTACGGCAGCCCCAGCAAACTAATATACGGCCCAAACCTTTGCTTATCATAATTTTGCAAATATTTTTGAGTAATATGTTATTAAACTTTTAATTTTAGGTATGCAGTTGGTTTTTTAGAGATATATGAACTTTCCTCTTTTGTCTCAAAGCTTAGGAAATCTTACATTTTATTTTAAATCTATATGTATGTATAAAAAAACCTCATCCTCCATTTTTAAGTACTTACAACGTTGTGCAACAAACTATAAGAGAAATAACAAAAAAATTTCATACCATTTGAAAGTTTGGTCTAAAGCTTCTTTGTCATATTTCAGAATTTTGAGGATTTTAGAGGAATACCAGTATAACAATTTTGGATAAAGACCTGTGAACAAAAGCTTTTTAGCTTGTTTTGCCTATTTGCTTATTTACACAGCATTTTCTTACCACACAAAGCGATCATTTGTATAGTCTCCTTTTCTGCTATGAAATTTTGCAGTATTGAGAGCTACTCTATTCTGATCCCCTTACCTGTTCCATTTGGAACATTTCTTTTTTCTTTTGCTTCTAAAGAAGAAACTGGATAGGAAATTTTATAAGGAGCCTACCACTAGAATAGGATTAGCTTTTTTTTTCTGCAGTATTGTACCCTTTGAAATATATCCTTGGGTCCATTCTTTTCACGGACAGATGTGCTAGCCACTTTGGTTGGTTTATTCTGTCTGGTTAACATGTTCATAACTTCATACTGAAGAATAATAGTGCTTGGAATCTCTTCTGATTCTTCAGTGTTAATTAAAGGATCAATCTTCTCTTTCATCCATTTCAGTTAGGCCCATTAAATAACTTGAGAAACTTTTATATAACTTTTAGGTAAAAGTTATTTTTCAAAACTCAGACTAAAATGGTCTATAGTCATCCAGGCAGAAGGGAAGTAGCTAGTATTAGATCAGTGTTCTTAATGAAAACAAGGAAAGCCTGTTTGAAGGTAGCAGAAAACTGCTCAGTGGACAAGAAATGTAGGAGCCAAAGCTTCAGAGAAGGGAGAATCTTGTGGAGGTGAACTTAACTTCTCCAAAAACTTTTGCCGAGGGATACTGGCTAGTGTAGAGGTGGGCAGAAAACTAGAGACTCAGACTTTAGGCCCAGGAGTACTGTAACTAAAACACAGAAAAAACAGCCCAGACCTTTTGGTGGAGACCTAGGGGAAATCTAGTATAAGGAGATTCGTGTCTCCATACATTTGTTGAATACTGAGAGTATCTGAGATAGTTAACTTAAAAATCTAAACAAAAAATATTTGAAAATAAAGGTAGAACTTGTAGTGTTTTTGTATGACAAAAATTAGATATATCATCCTCTTGGGACTAATCCCCTCAACAACAAAAAAAGGTTTCAGTTGAAACATGGGGAGCAAGGAGGAAAAGGAAAAAGTGGAGGTAGACTGAGTCTTACAAGAGCAGCAGTTTATCTGTACTTAATATTGTCCAGTGACCTAACAAAGAGAAGGATAAGCCCTCTGTAGAGAAAGATACTATCAGGAATCTCTGCAAGTTTTTATATACAGAGATTACAGGATCCACCAAAAGGCAGGACTACATGACTACAACAAAAGGAAAAACATAGTAGAAACAGATCCAGAGATGGTCTACATCATTCACATTCATTTAGATAATAAGCACTTTAAATATTTAAAATATGATTTATATGTCAAGAAAATAGAGGAACTATGGAGAGCATAGGTGAAAAAGAAGATTTTTTATTATAGGAAATGTGTGTAAAGTTAAATGAAAATTCAAGAAGGGAAAAACAATGTCTAAAACGAAAAACTCGCTAGATAGATTAGCTGTACTGGAAGACAGATAAATAGAAAATGTCCAGCCAAAGCACTGAGATAAAAGAGAATGGAGAAAATAGAAAAGAGGTTTTAGAGATCTGCAGTATACACAAATGGATCTGGTATTTGAATTACCAGAAAAAGAGAAGAGAGAAGATTGGGCAGAAGTAATTTTGAAGAGATAATGTATAGAATTTTCTAAAACTAATAAAATATATATCAACCCAGAGATTTGGAAATTTCTATTTTTCCTAAGCAGGATAGATACAAAGAAAACCACACCTGAACCGTAAAATTGCTGAAAACCAAAGATAAAGAAAAAAAATCTTGAAAGGACTCTGAGAAAAAGGATCTGACCTTCAAAGGAGCCAGGAGTGAGAGTGATATCAGACTTTCAATAGAGACAGTGGAAACCATCTTGAAGCTTTTAGGAAAATAGCAGCTAACCTAAAAATTTGTAAATCCAGCAAGATATCCTTCAAAAACAGAAGTGAAAAAACAAATTTCCAGGCAAACAAAAGTCAAAAGAATCTGTTACCAGCAACCTTGGCTACAAATTAAATAAATGAAAACACCAATAAAACAAATCAACAAACTGAGGATTCTTTAGACAGAAGGAAGAATATCCCATTAAGAATCCACTGACATGAAGAATAATGGAAAAGGTGAATTTGTGGGTAAATATAAATTGATACTGACTAAATATTAACTGAAAATAAAAATAACAGTAATTTGCTGTGGGGCTTGAAAAATAGAAAAAACATCAGTAAAGTGAAAGGTGAGGCAAGTAAATGAAGTTCAAGTGTGAAGAGTCTAGCATTGTTGAGGACATGGTAATAGTTTCTCTTAGACTGTGATTAACAACGCATGTTGTAATCTCAATGGTAACCATTAAAAAATAGTTTTAAAATAGTAAACTTATTGAGGGGGAAAAATGGAATAATAAAAAGTAATTGGTTGATTTCAAATGAAAGCAAAAAGGAGGGTTAAATCTAAAACTGGCAGGTCAAATAAAACAGTAAGGGATAGAAATAAATATGCATATTTGAACAGTTGGTATATTTTCTGGAATTTTATTAAAGAAAAATACCTTATTTTTCAGTCTAAAAAATAATGTAAATATAAATAGACAAAAATACATAACACATATTCACATACTTTTATTTTTCTGACAGCTTCTTTGTGATATTGGCCATAGTGAAGAAAAATTGGGTTTTAACTATGAGGATATCATAATTTGGTAAGTATAGTTCAGTTCCCTCCCTCACCCCTCTGGGTTTTAGTAATTTCAATTCTAGTAATTTTTTTTTATTTTTTATTTTTATTTTTTTTTATTTTTTTTTTTAAAGATTTTATTTATTTATTTGACAGAGATAGAGACAGCCAGCGAGAGAGGGAACACAAGCAGGGGGAGTGGGAGAGGAAGAAGCAGGCTCATAGCGGAGGAGCCTGATGTGGGGCTTGATCCCACAAGGCTGGGATCACGCCCTGAGCCGAAGGCAGACGCTTAACCGCTGTGCCACCCAGGCGCCCCTAGTAATTTTTTTTTAAATAAAGATTTTATTTATTTATTAGAGAGAGAGACAGCCAGTGAGAGAGGGAACACAGGCAGGGGGAGTGGGAGAGGAAGAAGCAGGCTCCCAGTGGAGGAGCCTGATGTGGGGCTCGATCCCAGAACTCCAGGATCACGCCCTGAGCCGAAGGCAGACGCTTAACGACTGAGCCACCCAGGCACCCCTCAATTCTAGTAATTTTAAACTAAAAGGACAGTATAACACATTATATTTGATTTTGTAGAACAGTTGTTTGATTAGAAAAATTCAAGATCTCTAATGTTTTTGGTTATTCTGTTGTTCTTACTGATGCTTTGTAATTATCAAATATAAAGAGTCCAAGCTAATGATGGGAAATACCTGGATTTCTATAATTCAGACTTCTAAATTAAACATGAAATTCACAGAACAAAAGTTCTTAAATTTTCCTAAAAACAAGAAGAATCTGCAATTCTCTCTAGACCTCACTTCAGACAAAGTGTGCTTCTGGCAAACTTTATTTTCTCAAGTCCACCAACAGAGACATAATGTTATAATTTCATCGCCATCTTTTTGGTGTGCTTGGGAATTAAAATTTATATAGTCTGTGCCTACTGTCAAAGTATTAATTGATTTAAAACAATGACTCTTTGAGTGGAGTGGAAGCAGGTAGGCAGAAGGGAATAGATTGTAGAGGCATATGTGATACACCTTGAAAAAGGCATATTTAATTTCCCATTGTTTATATAAAATAAACTAGAGAAGGTAGAACAAAATAACATTTTCTTGATTAGTAAGAATGTGCTTAAGCAGCACAGATTAAAAAATAACAATATTAGTGAAATTCCATGGCTTATAGTGAATGATTTATGTATATATAAAATCACTAATAGTTCTGCTTATTGCACCTGAGGAAGAATTTGGTACCATAATTTTCTGTGTATTTGAAACTCATGCAGCAAAACTTTTTTTGTTTTTATGCAGTTTGCGGTTAGCTTTATTGAATGAAGCAAAAGAAGTGCGGGCAGCAGGGCTGCGAGCTCTTCGATATCTCATCCAAGACTCCAGTATTCTGCAGAAGGTGCTAAAATTGAAAGTGGACTATTTAATAGCGAGGTAATTTTCCTAGAGCTGTTTATGTTTTTAAAATTATATATTAAGTTTTAACACATGTATCGTGAAGTGTACAAATTTTTAGTGTAAAGCCTGATAATTTTTAGAGATATATACAGCCAACTACCCCATTATCCTGAGTAAGATAGAGTATTTTCTGCATCCCAATTTCCCTTGCGTCTCCAACCAGTAGTAAACATTATTCTGCCTTTTCTCATTGTAAACCAGTTTTTCCTGTTCTTGAGCATCATATTTGGAAAAATACATAGTTATTCTTTTCTTTCTTCGGTGTTATTTGTCAGATGTATCCATGTTGCTTTTGTTTTTAAAGGCTATGTAAAATTTCATGTTACGAATATACTATAATTTATTACATTCTGTTGGTGATTTTCTAGGTTGTTTTCAGTTTTGGCTATTTTGGATAAAGCTGCCCTGAACATTCTTGTAGGTAGACATATGCACACATTTTTCTTAGGTATATATGTAGGAGTGGAACTGCTAAGTCATAGGTTTATGTCTATTTAGCTTTACTACGTACCGCCAGTTTTCCATAGTGATTGTACCAATTCATATTCCTACCAACAATGTTTGAGAGTTTCAGTCTCTTTACATTCCTATCAGCACTTACTTTTAGTTTTTAATTGTAGACTTTCTGCTGTAGTGTTCATTGTGAGTTTCATTGTGGTTTTAATTTTTTTTTTAAAGATTTTATTTATTTATTTGACAGAGAGACAGCCAGCGAGAGAGGGAACACAAGCAGGGGGAGTGGGGGAGGAAGAAGCAGGCTCGTAGCGGAGGAGCCTGATGTGGGGCTCCATCCCAGAACGCCAGGATCACGCCCTGAGCTGAAGGCAGACGCTTAACCGCTGTGCCACCCAGGCGCCTCTCATTGTGGTTTTAATGTGCATTTCCCTAATAAGTACTGATGCTAAGCACCTTTCATTTGTTTGTCGGTTATTTGAACATCCTCCTTGTCTTTTACTCATTTGTAAATTGGATTATCTGTCTGTCTCATTATATAGAAGTTCTTGATGTTCCGGATATGATTCCTTTCAGGTATACGTCTTGATAGTATCTTCTCCAAGTCAGTCTGTTTTATCTTTCCTCTCTCCACAATTAATAAAACCCAATTTTATAGTTAATGATCTTGGACTCTTTGGAAGATATTATTCTGTGTTTTCTTCCTCTGTGTGTTTAATTAGGTGTCAGGTCGATTCATTTTTATTTTTATGGATACGCAGTACATTTTAGGATTTATTGAAAAGATTATCCTCTGGTGTCTAGATTAGTGACACTTCTGTTGTAAACCAGGTAACTGGTAAGTATGGATCTGTTTTTGTGTTCCTTATTCTTTTTAGTTTATTTGTCTGTTCTTGCCCTTGTTTCTCACTGTTTTAATGACTGCAGCCTGATAGTAAATGTTAATATCTGTCAGTATAAGTCTTCCAATTTTTGTTCCTTAAGACTGTTGGCTATTTTATGTTCTGCATTTTCATACGAATTTTAGAGTCAACTTGTCCATTTCCTTAAAACATTCTGGGATTTTAGTAGTAATTACATTGAAGTTCTAGATTAATTTGGGGTGAATTGATATCTTAATAACATTGACGGTTCTAAACCTTTATTTTTTTGGAACTTTAATTTCAACAGTATTTTGTAGTTTTCTGTTTAGAGGTCTTGCACATACTTGCTATGTTCATTCTAAGGTATTTTTATGAGAGTATTACTGTAAGTTAAATTTTTTCTTTTTCATATTTTTTGCTGTTAAATACGTAGAAAAATAATTGTGGGGTTTTGTTTTTGGCTCTGGGTTTGGATACTAAACTCTTATCTAGTGATCTTGCTAGATTCACTTTCCAATTCTAATTGTTTTAAAAATTATTTTAGAGTTTTCTGTGTACCTAGCATTAATTGCAAATGATGACTGTTTTATTTCTTCCTTTCCGATCCTTGTATCTTTCTTTTTCCTGCCTTATTGCACTAGTTAGAATATTGCACTTACTAGAAATAGTGATAGTGGACAGCTTTGTTTTGCTCCTGAACTCGGGTTAAAAGTATTCAGTGTTTTGCCATTATTTATGATACTTGCTGTAGGCTTTTTGTGGATTTCTTTATGTTCCTTGTTTGCATCCCTGAAGTAAGCACCACATGTTCACTGTGTGTTTTGTCCTTTTTAAATATTAACTGAATTTGGTTTAATATTTTGTGGAAGATTTGTAGCTAAGTTCATGAGAGGTATTGGCCTATATTTTTCCATTCTTCTAGGTGTGGTATCAGGACTTTTTTTTTTTTTTTTTTTTTGCTTTGTAAAACAACTAGGGAAATGTCGCCCTGTTTTTATATTTTCTGGAAGAATTTATGTAAGATGAGTATTGGTTTTTTTTTTCCTACGTGATTAGTAGAATTCACCAGTGAATTTGTCTGGGCATAGGGTTTTCTTTTTTTAGGAAGTTTTGTTTTGTTTTGTTTTTTAAGATTTTATTTATTTTTCAGAGAGAGAGAGTGCACACACAAGCGGGGGGAACAGCAGACAGGGAGAAGCAGGCTCCCCATTGAGCAAGGAGCCTGATGGGGGACTCCACCTCATGACCTTGGGATAATGACATGAGTCTAAGACAGATGCTTAACCTATTGAGCCACCCAGGCACCCCTTTTTAAGGAAGTGTTAAGATTATGGATTCCATTTCTTCAGCAGATACAATACTATTCAGATTTTCTCCTTCTTCTTTTGTTAGTCATTACTTTATATATTTTGAAGCTTTGTTACTACATTCATATTTAGAATTGTTAAACCTTCACATTGGGCTAATCTTTTTATAGTTATGAAATGTCACTTTTTATTCCTAGTAGTACTTCTGAGTATTCATGTTACCTTATATTAATATGGCTATACTCAACTTTGATTTAGGGCTTGCAGGATATATCATTTACCATCCTGTTACTTTCTGTTGTTTTGTCCTTACATTTAAGTTTCTGGCCTATAAACATCATATAGGTTTTTTGTTCATTTTTAAATCTAGTTTGACTGTCTTTGTCTTCTAATTGGAATATTTAGACTGTGTCTAGTGGATTTTTATATGCATGGTCTGTGGGCTTTATGTAGTATAATTATATGCATGTTTATGAGTTTGTTCATTTTGTTAATTTTCTCATATGAGTTTGTTTGCTTTCCTGAGATTTGTCACATCTGTTCTTTGTTCTTATGTTTCTCCTTTTGTTTCTTTTGGAATATCAAGAATTTCTTTTCCTCTTCTATTAATATGTTGGTTGTAAAGTCTTGTCTTCTTTCAGCAGTTGCCCTAGAGATTACAACTTGTGTCCTTGATATTAAGGTTTAGTGTTTTATTACAACCAGAACAATGTAGGAAACCTTTTATAGTTTATATCATCTCCCCTCTGCTTTTTGTATTATTGCTATAGTTTTTATTTCTGCATATATTTGTAACCCTACAGGATAGTTTTGTTACTGTTTTAAACTGGAGCTATTGATACATATTTTTAAAAACTTATTTATTTATTTGAGCGAGAGAGCATGGGGGGAGGGGCAGAAAGAGAGAATCTTAAGTAGGCTCCCTGGTAAGTGTGGAGCCCAACACAGGGCTCCATCTCACAACCCATGAGATCAGGACCTGAGCCGAAACCAAGAGTTAGACGCTTTATCTACTGAGCTATCCAGGTGCCCCAAACTGAAACTATAGCTATTTACCTACATTATTTACCCATTCCAATATCCTTCCTTCTTGCATTTGTACATTTTCGTTCATCTTGCATCACTTTCTGTTTGATAAATTTCCTTTACTGTTTTAGTGGTCTACTCAAGATGAATTCTTTCATCTTTTTTTTTTTTTTTTTTTTTTGGTCTGTAAATGCCTCTATTTTGCCTTCATATCTGAAGGCTGTTTTTATGACTAGTTCCTGTTTTTTAATGCTTTAAATAAGTTATTGTCTTCTGGACTTTTTTTTTTTTAACCTCGTGAACAGTACGTAGTCTCTTCTTATTGCTTCTTTGAAGTGATGTATTTTTTACTCTTCTGGCTGCTTTAAAGGTTTTCTTCTGTTCATTCATTCTTCTCTCATATCCTCTCATACTCCAGCTGTGTAGTGTTGAATCTGTCCACTGTCCCACATGTCTTTGATGTTCTTACTGTATTTTCAGTTTTTGTTAATCTTTATGCTTCAGTGTGTTTACTTTCTACTCACCTGTTTTTTTCCTCCATCCTGCTGGTAAATCAGTCTCTTCAATTTTTAATTTCAGTTATTGTATTTGTTTTACTCTTATTTAAAGATTCTAGGTCATTGCTTTATTTCTCCATGTTTCCTTCTATTTACTTGATCATATTTATCATAGTGATTTATAGCCTTATGAGAACACTAATATGTGAATCACCTGTGTTCTGTTTCTATTGTCATTTTCTTTTCTTGGTTTTTAGTTACTTGGCCCTTTGTTTATTTTAAAGCATACCCCATATTAGTACATGATTGGATGTGAACATCGCATATGCAGAATATTTGGCTCTAGATTATGCTGTTTTCCTCTTAAGAGAGTTAAGCTTTATTCTAGAATGTTGGCTTATCACACTGATTTTGCTAAAGTTTGGTTTTAGCTTTCCCTTTGATCTATGGAGTGGCTATTTGGGATCTCAAATGACAGCTGTAGATGTTTTGCAGAACCTCTTTGCTTTGACCAGCCTTGAGCTGTAACATCTATCTAGAGTGTTATGTACCTGTTCAGATTTCTGCTTACTTCCTTAGCTTCTTGGCAGTAGCTTTTTGTTTGGTTCCTTGGATTTTTACTCTGTTTTTACACAACATAGAGATTGGCAAGTGCCTTGGAGAGGAGATTGCATGAAGATTTGCATTCACTATCCTATGTTTTCTTTTCTCCGGGATTTTTTTCCCTCAAGTCACAGCCACATTGGCTGCACTAAAGTTCAACTTGTCTCTCCAGTCTAGAAAGATTTTTGCTTTCTGCTAGGACTAAAACTGGGGATTGACAGGTGCCCCGAGGACCAAAGCCTGGTTGGATGTGGAGCTTCTGTGTCTCTTTCCAGGGATTATTATCCATTGCCCTTTTAAAGTTTTAAGAAGTATTTTGTTTACCCTTTACAGTTGTTTTTGGCTAGAGGGGTGGTCTGATCAGCCTCTCTGGTGTGGCCACAAATTGAATTCTGTTTAATTTTTTCTTAATAAAATTGTTTTAGATTTAATTGAATTCAGATAGAAGAAATGCTTCTTGAGTAGCAAATTATCTATATGTATTGATTAGAATAGTGAACTACCTGAACTTAAGGAAAAATTAATTGTTTGGCTGTATAAACTAAAGACTCTTAAGAAATTGAGTAATTTAATAAATTTTACAGAAAAATGTCAGTTAAGTGATATCTGAGCATTAATTTTTGAAATGCATTTAGAGATTACATTATATTTGGTAAAATAGAATTATTGTGGCTAGTATATAAGACTTTTAACATAGTCATAATATATAAAATGTAGACCCTGGTTAAATCACTTTTTTTTTTAAGTAGGCCCCACACTCAGTGTGGAGCCCAACATGGGGCTCGAATTCACAACCCTGAGATAGCAAGACTTGAGCTGAGATCAAGAGTTAGTTGCTCAACCAACAGAGATACCCATATGCCCCTAAAAATCACATTTAAACTAAAACATAAGCTGAAAGTGTTTTTCCTTTACCATTTTTATAAAATTGCAAATTTTTATCAAAGATAGATGAATTCTTTTTTCAGTAGATTTCTGATACTTTGCTTTTATGTTTATTATTTCTCTATTGATGTATAATATAACTATCTTTTCTGGAGTTTTAAATGAAATAGTTTTGAAATGCTTTATTATAGCAAATATCACAAGAGAACTGGATGTAAGTTAACTAAGTAAATGTCTGCTGGTGTTAAAATCATGTTAAAATTTTTAAATACCCTATTAACATTATGAAGATGGGTCTGACCTGGTGGTATTATACAAAAAAGTGTTTAATAAAGATTTTTATCAATAACTAAATATTTTGTGTATTATTTAGGTGCATTGACATACAGCAGAGCAACGAGGTAGAGAGGACACAAGCACTTCGATTAGTCAGAAAGGTACGCTCTATGAGAGAGAAGGCAGATTTTTGTATTTTACATTTTTAGATTTAGACTGTTTTGTGAAATCTTTATGTTAAAATTTAAAGGCTAAATTCTCATTAAACATTTTTGCTTGTTAAAATTTTATGAGGTAAATAGGTCTGTTAAATTTAGAGTTAAGCATAAATATTTTGTGTAATTATTTTCTGTGATTGGGTACAACTAGGACAATATTTTTTAATACAATATTCACTGTAAAGAATATAGTAGTTTCCCCCCCTTATCCTGAGTTTCGGTTTCCTGAGGTCAGCCATGGTTTTCTTTCTGCCTTACGGTTAGAACGTCTGTAGTAGCCTCATGTTATGTCACAGTACTTACATCATCACCTCACTTATCTGATCACATAGGCATTTTATCATCTCACATCACCACAAAAAGGGTGAGTACAGTACAATAAGTTATTTTGAGAGAGAGAGAGACCCCATTCATATAAATTTTATTATAATTGTTCTGTTTTATTATTGTTAATCTCTTGCTATACCTAATTTATGAATTAAACTTTATCGTAGCTTATGTATGTATAGTAAAAAAAAATAGTATACTTGACCTTTGAACTTCATGGTCTACTTATGTGGATTTTTTCAATAAATTGAGTATAGAACTGTAAATGTATTATCTCTTATGATTTTCTTAACATTTCCTTTAGCTTCCTTTATTGTAAGAACATAGCATATATAACATATACAAAATATGTGTTAATTGACTGCGTTATTGGTAAGGCTTTCAGTCAACAGTAGATTTTTAGTATAGTTTATATATGGAGTCAGTACTGTCTGTGGGTTCAGTATCCACTGGGAGTCTTGGAGCATATCCCCCATGGATAAGGGAGTGGGGAAGAACCACCATATTTCTTCCTTTGGTAGACCTCTAAATGAAATTACTGCTTTTTGATATATTATTGGAGAAAGAGGATTACTTGTTCCCCACTCTGCTTTTCTCTCACTTGTATGCTTGGAGTTAATACCATTAAGTGGATGTCACAAAGAGTTACAAACTGGTTGTTTTGAAGACTAATTGTCCATAGGCAGTTTCAATAAGCATTTCAGACCATTGTACAGGATAGGTCAAAATCTAAATTCTGCAGTAGAGAAGGGTGTTAAGGATAATCCATAATGCTTCTAATGAGAGGTTTTCGAGGAATTTTTTATTGTTATTTAATGAGATACCCTAATGGCAAAACAGTGAACTAAGAGTTAACTTGGTTAGGGCATAGTTACATAAGAATTTTTTCATGTTTCATCCTAAGTATCCAGTTTTATCCTAAACGTTTATGAAACTTAGGCAGTATATAGTTATTTTAATGTAAAAACATCTAAAATTATTAAAATTATTTTTTAAAAAATAAAAATTTTAACCCTTCTCCTCTTTACCCACTTTTGAATTCAGTGCATACTTCGAAATGGGAGAGTGTTGGATTTGTACAGTAACTAGATCCCCTCTTTTTCTTTTTTCTTCCAATTGTCCACCTTGGGGTTAATAGTAATACCCACAGGTGAGCATAGTAAGGAAGAGGTAAATGGATGAATGTCTTAAAACAAATTTACATTCTAGTAAGAGTGATATTGAAGATAGATTACAATATTTTTGTTATAGGTAAAGTGTCATATTGGGACTGTGATTTAACTCCTTGAATTTAAATTTAAAAATTAGATTTATGGTTTTTACTTATTCATAGTCTCTCCTGCCATGATTTTGAGAATTCAGGATAAGAAAATAAAATTTGTTTCTGAAGAACCTAGAATAACTTTTTGGCTATTTGAGGAATATATGTCAATGTTTATCATACTAAGAATTATAAGTGAGCAATTAAAATATATGTTAGCATATTAGAAATAATAAACCCATCACATATAAACATTTTTGTAAAAATATATTTTCCAAAAAGAAACTTAACAGAATGACGTTATTTTTGATTTTCGCAAATGTCTTTAGTGTTTGTCTTGATGGAAAGTAGTAGCTGGATTGTCATATTTGGTTCTTCATTCAGTCTGTTGTGATTTCAGGTTCAGTGGAGCCTCTGGTAAACTTCAGTATATACTTCCGAGAGACCGAGAGTGAAAAAAACAAATAATGTCTTTGTATTATTGTGAAAATAGTTTTAACTTCACAGAATCTCTGAAAATATCCTAGAGACCCTTGCTTCCTGGACCACACTTGGAGAATTGCTGCCCTAAAAATTGCCTGCAGAAGAAAATACAATTCCAGATAGATTCAGACAATTAAATTCAGCTTCTTTGAATTATTCAGTAAATATTTTATTTCAGTTTTGTAAAATGTTTTGGCACGTTACAATTTCGTTTATAAAACAGCCCTGTAAAAGTAAACAGACCCCTAACAATTTAGTAATGCTATTACAAAAGTATTATTTTCTTCTGTTATCTTCATAAATACAGAATAATCTGAGGCAGATATCATTTGTGAATCTAAGAGCAGGAAAAATAGCTTATACCTGATGGTAAGATGTAGGCTCAGAAGAGGAATTATGGTGTAGGGTTCCTCCTTGGTTTAGCTAAAAGCAGATAGAGTTAAAAGGAAAACATACTTGCTGAATGAATAGTGGCCTCTATTGGCTAGAGGAACTGTAATTTCAGTAGTATTTTTAACAACGAACACATATTTCTTTTTTTCAGCAACATCTTGGCAACTGAGCTAGTAGAAATTAATGTTAATATTATAATGGCTAGGTCACTGTGGGTTTTTTTGTATACATTTTAAAAGTTTTCAGATTTTCTGTGTAAGTATTAAATCTTATTTTAAAGAAAAGGAAGAAACATTTGTTGCTTTAGGATAACTTAATCCATGAGTATTAAGGAATATTCGTGTGTTTTTTTTTCCTTCTCTTTCACCTGTCTCATTCATTTGGAAGATTTTTTGTTTGTGCTTGTTTTCAGTGTGTCTGATTCGCCCCCGCCCCCTTTCTCTCCTCAAATAGTCCAGAGAATTCTTCCTGGTTTTTGTCTCTGTCATTTTCTATATAATTTTCCCAATTTTCAGCTGTTACTTCTCTTTATCCAATTGAAAATCTGCTCACTGCCTTCCTAACTTAAGCCATCAATTTTGCTCATATATTATTTCTTTATTCATGTAGTAAGAGATTAACATACCATAGATTTTTTACAGTTGAACGGGATTAATTTAGGGAATCACTTGCCCTTGATACATAGGATTATAAATCCAGTAACATCCAATACAGATCAATTATCCCTACTCCAGAGACCTGTTATTTTGAAATTGTTCATCTACCAGTCTTTGCTTATTAAACAGTCATTAACAACATAATTTGTTTTCTTTCTAATTTTCAAACTGAAGATATGTTATCTGTTTTCAGTATTCCAAATATATTCTTGCCAATTAAACTTTTCATTTAAAGTAGGATTCGTCCAAAGTTTTGTCACCAGAAACTTACTATTTGCATCCTACTTTTTGAAATATTAAAACTAGATTATGGGTTACTAACTTTACCTTTTGGCATAGCAACAAGTGATGGTTAGAGATAGGGAGATTATTAAGCGTCTGTTATTAAGCGTCTGTTGCAGATTATTAAGCGTCTATTAAAGTGAGAAAGAATGAGGACCCAAATTAGAGTTTGATGGGAGAGAGAATATGGATAGTTAGGTGAATTGGTAGGACAGGACTTGGTGGAGATTGTATATGGGGAAGAGTCAGGAATGGAATAGTACAGTAGTGTGTTGACAGCTGTTGTTACCACTGATTTCCTTTGTCTAGGTACTGAACAGTTGTATAAAATATAGTTCCTATTTGAGAGGAGCTTAGAATCTCAGAAACATTTAATCTTGTCATTTAATTGATTTATAGTCTGAACTAAAAAGCCAACATTTTTCCATAGTAACGATTATTAACATTTATTGCACCGATTATTAGTTACAGTAATCCTTTGAAATGTTCATATGAAGAAGATTAAAATTGATGCCTGGATCTTATAAATGTTCTATGGTTATAAACACCTCAATATGAACAAAATTGGTTTTAAACATGTATTATGAAGTAAATAACTTCTTTTTCTGATTCCTCCCTGTTACAGATGATTACTGTGAATGCTTCCTTGTTTCCTAGCTCTGTGGCCAACTCATTAATAGCAGTTGGAAATGATGGACTTCAAGAAAGAGACAGAATGGTCCGAGCATGCATTGCCATTATCTGTGAACTAGGTCAGAATTTTCTTCAAGTAATAAAAATGAAGCATTTTAGGAAGTATATATATAAGAATGTAACATTTTTTAATGTGAACTGGGTCAGAATTTTCTCCACATAATAAAAATGTAGTGTTTTAGAACGAATATAAAAATACAACATTTTAAAATGCCTTTCATATGTGAATTTTTTTTTTAATCTTTTATTATGTTATGTCAGTCACCATACAGTATGTCATTAGTTTTTGATGTAGTGTTCCATGGTTCATTGTTTGCATGTAACACCCAGTGCTCCGTGCAATATGTGCCCTCCTTAATACCCATCACCGGGCTAGCCCGTCCCCTCGTCCCCCTCCCCTCTGAAACCCTCAGTTTGTTTCCCAGAGTCCATAGCCTCTCGTGGTTCATTCCCCCTTCTGTTTACCCCCCCTTCATTATTAATTTTTAGTTATTGCTACAAAGATATGAAAATTTAGTTTATAGGAATATAGGAATTGTCCACATTCCAGTGTTCAGAATAAAATTGCTTAGAATCTGGTTCTCAGATATTAGTTAACTGCAGTATATCTTGATGTGGGTTAAAAAACAGTCTGTCATACATTAAAAAAAATCTAAATGCAAAAGGATTAAAGAGTTAAATGGGGAAAAATGGAAAAAATGGATGAGCATTTATCTGATCATTGTAAGGAAAAAGAGTCTTAAATTATCAAAAGAAATAAACAGATTTCAGCAACTATAGATTTTATTATAAGGAAACAAAAAAACATGCAGTGCCAGAGCAAACAAAAAATAAATGTTACAAACATGATAGGTAAATAACTTATTTATATACAGATCAGTAGGAAAAATAAATAATTCTCAAAGAAATACATGGCTAATCAACTTATTTAAAAAGTTCAACCTCACTTAAAACCAAAAAATACAATTTTAAATGACAAGAGAAGATAATTTTCTCCCACCAAAAGTAGAGCTGGTGTAGATTCCATTCACTCTTGATATAATAAATAAGTTAATAACAAAATCGTAAACTAAATTAAGAGAATCAAGCCCTATTATTGAAGATTTAAAGCTACCGTTCACAGTACATATTGATTTAAAGACAAAGTAAAAAAGTTAATTAAGGACATTTTGAAAATAATAAAAATTTACATGTCAGTGTATGGGATGCTTGAAAAGCTATACTCGGAGTTAACTTCTTATCATAAAATGCTTTCATAATTAAGCAAAGAGCTTAATTGAAATGAAAATAAGTACATGAGTCCAAGAAAATAGAAACAGGAGGAAAGAAAATCAATTTTAAGGTAAGCAGGAGGAAAGCAACAATGAGATTAAGAGTCCTAATTAGATAATAAGATTGATAATTTAAAATAATCCATGTTAGTTGGAGAGAAACATACACAGGTACACAAACATACACTAATGTTTAAAAATCATGTAAGTCAGGAAACAAAAGATTAATATACAAATGAGGAAGAAAATAATAGTTTTTTAAAATTATGAAATATCTTTTATAAGTATTTGAAAATCTTATTGAAGTGAATGGGTTTTCGGAGAAAATTTTATTTCCAGAGTTGACTCAAAAAATAGAAAACACAATAGATAAAAACCATAGAAGTACTTGATGAAGTAATTGCCTCCAAAAAGACTCATTCATGTAGTTTTCTTAAAAAAATTGCTTCAAGGAACAGAGTTCTTATATAACGTAATCTAATTGGAAGTATTAAAATATTGGAACCTACCAATTTTTTAATGAAGCTATCATTTTATATGCATATACACATAGATATACACACATACCTATACACATATATAAAATAAATAAAAGCTTCCTTTGTTAACATTCTAGAATACTTATTTCAGATCAGCACTGTATTATTCTTAATGCTGGATCCCTGTAAATACTATAAACTTTGAATTGCTAATTAAGTTAATATTGCTAAAAATTTTCAGCCAGGGTAGTAAATTAAAATAATAAATGAAGTTTACGTATTGTAGATGATATATCTAGAAAACTCTGACTCAACTGACAAACAGAACTTAAGTAATTCAAGAGATTAGAAACATGAAAATACAAATTCGATAGATTTATTTTCTGTTTCAGCAATAGAATCAGTAAATGTGTTAGAGAAAAAAGATACTATTTCCGAAGTAGAAAAGAAAACTATATATAACAAAACTTCATAAGAAATACGTATGACTTGTGCATGTGTTTGGCGGAGGGAAGGGGTACTTTTGACACTTGAATTTGTCAAGTTGATTCTTAGTAATGTAGAAATGAGAACATTAGTTGTGCAGTGGAGGGGATACTGATTGAAAAGTGATATGAGGGAACTTTCTAGGATGATGAAATTTCTTGGATATTGGTTACAAGAGTATAAAAATTGTTCAGAATTTATTGAACTGTACTATTAAGATCTGTGAATTTTGCTGTACATAATTATATATACCTCAATTTAGAAAAAATAGAGGAGACCTAATTCTGAACTTAGGATAAACAGAAACATTTTTGAGAAACAATAATGGAAGGGAAGGGAAAGGGTTTTTTTTAAGTGTATTTTTATAAAAATTATTAAACTAGGTTATTAAGAGAGAGAAAAATGAAAAGGAATTGAGTTGCAGACTCTGGTATATAGAATACTTTAGTACATCAAAAGGATAAAAATCAGTTTGGGAATCATGCTGGAATAATTTATTAAACATTTGGAAAAAGATTGAGTTTATCAATATTAGGCAAAACTCAATTTCCTGACAGATTGAAAACTGGAATGTTAATCATGAACTCATTTAAAACACACACATATATGTGCGGGCATGAACAGAAAATGTCTGATCTTTGAAGTAAGGGACGAGTTTCAGAGTTTAAAATCTGAGATTAAAATCTAAAGTTAAATTGAAAAGCAGATAAAAGATATGAAATAGATGAAAGGCTAATATATATTCCCATTAAATGAACAACTTCTTGCAATTGATAGGAAAGAAGAACCATTCCAGTAAAAAATAGACAAAGGATATAAAAAAGCAATTCAAAGACATTAAAAAAAAAAATCAGGGTTTTGGGAAAAGTATAGTCCGTGACTCTTATTAGATACATTTTATCCCCATTTTAAATGTCTTTGACTAGAAAGTTCTTCAAGTCAGAAAGGAAATTGTTTCAAGATAAAATCCCAGATTTCTGATTACTGTTTATTAGGTATCTACTATATGCTTTATTAAGGTTTTCTTTTTTATTTTAGCACTTCAGAATCCAGAGGTGGTGGCCCTTCGAGGTGGACTGAACACCATCCTGAAAAATGTGATTGATTGCCAATTAAGTCGAATAAATGAGGCCCTAATTACTACAATTTTGCACCTCCTTAATCATCCAAAGACCCGACAGTATGTGCGAGCTGATGTAGAATTAGAGGTAGGAACTTCGATATCCTTTTCTAGTTTTACAATATGACTTTAAATATATGCATAGTCTTACTTTGAAATTTTTAAGTTAATAGATGTAGCACGTTAATTATCAAACATAAACTAAGATTGACTTATCCCCAGCAATATTTTATAGCTCATTGAGTTTAGACTGAACTGAAAATATTATTCTCAAGAATATTTCATCAACATATAAAGTGAAGTAGTTTTAAGCCAGTTACAGCACAAGTAAGGTTGTATATACATTTGCCTACTTGTTTAAGAGAACCATTTCTTTTTAAGAACTCTATTATGTTAATTTTGTGAATAGCTCCTGCTAATTATATACTATTTATTTATTAACCCGTGCTAAAATTCTCTGAATTTAGAAGCGCTTGATAGCAACTAATGACCATATATACTTGAAAGAAATAGAATATGAATCTTTCTTTTTAAAATACGCTACAGTTTAATTTTTTTTACTACAGTGTTTTTTACAGTCTAAAATAATAAGACTGCTTTGTACTCTTTTTTTATAATAAAGTATGTAGTGGAGGTTGGAACAGAATTACCGCAAATTAATCTTATAATTTATCTGTGAATGTACTATATTGTTGTCCATTGCAGATACCATTCAGAGTAAGATTAAACCACAGATTTGTTTATATTTGGGTATGAAATTATGCAAAGTATAAAAGATGTATTGTTCTCTAGCATGTCTGTCTAAATCATTAGAATTTTATGTAGATTAGGTTAATACTAGCACCAAAAGGAGAATATAATTTATAAAATAGAACCACTTAATAATGTTCAAAAGTAAGCAAAACTAAGTTATAGTTTTAAAAGTCAGGATAATAATCTTGGGGTAGGTAGTGACTGAATCTAAAGAGGGAATAAGGAGGCTTTAAGAATGCTAATATTTTCTTCATCTGGTGCTAGTTACAGGAATGGGCTTAGTTTGAGAAAATACACCAAACCTTACATTCATGGTTTGTGCACTGTTTTATATATGTATGTTATACCTCAATTTTAAAGTTTAGAAATTTAATTTGTACATTAAAAAATCGCTCAAATTGGGTGCCTGGGTGGCTCAGTCTGATCTGCCTTCAGCTCAGGTCATGATCCCGGGGTCCTGGGATTGAGGCCGTATCTGGCTCCTTGGTCAGCGGGGAGCCTGCTTCTCCCTCTCCCCTTGCTCCTCCACCCTTCTCATGCGCTCAGTCTCTCTCTCTCTCTCTCTCTGTCAAATAAATAAAATCTTAAAAATAAAAAATCACTCATATATTCCTTGATGATGAGTTTGAAGAACTAAGTTTCTCAAACAGCATACCCAATAAAGATACAGAAAAAATGAAATTAATTTTAGCTTGTTACAGGAACAATGTGTTTTATAATAAGGACTCTTTTTTCTTCTTCTTTTTCTCCTTTTTTTTATTAGCGAATTTTAGCACCCTATACTGATTTTCACTACAGACATAGTCCAGATACAGCTGAAGGACAACTCAAGTAAGTACCATTTGTTCCTAGTAATTTTTAAGGAAGTGTGTATGTTGCTTTTAAAGCTTTTAGATTTGCCTGATTGCATATAGAGTCAGAGCAGTGTGAGTTTAAATTTTCTATTTCTCCGACTTACATTGTGGTTCTCATAATATAATTAGTTGTGGTTTAAAAAATTAAAAATTATGGGGCGCCTGGGTGGCTCAGCCGTTAGGTGTCTGCCTTCGGCTCAAGTCATGATGGGATCGAGCCTTGCATCGGGCTCTCCCTGCTCTGCAGGAAGCCTGCTTCTCCCTCTCCCACTCCCTTTGCTTGTGTTCCCTCTCTTGCTGTCTCTGTCAAATAAATAAATAAAATCTTTAAAAATTTTTTAAATTATGAGAAATTTAGCCTCAGAATTAATCTCTTATTTAAAATAGTGTAAGATAGGCTACAGTGGAAACCTAGATCTTTAATTATTTTTCTGTTGTATGTATTTTTAGCATAATTACATTGAGAGACTAAAAGAATGAAATAACAACAGGGAATAGAATGAAGAGCTGCCTTAACAAACTGAGTAAGCAGAAAGCTATATTCTGTAGAATAAGTAAGGTTATTGGGGGGATAAAAGCAGATAGAATAAAGGTTGTTTTCTAGAAATGAGGCAGGGTAATTTTCAACATCTTTTTGGAGATATTCTGGGATAACTATAAATTGATTCAGGGATCAATGTATTAATGTATTATCTGTGAAGATTTTACAGATGGTGCTATTACGATAAATATGCTATGAAGTGTTTTTCTAGTAGGATTGTTGGGTTGCAGACATAAGCACTTATTTGATAGTATATAATTTTAAATTCTTAAGTTTGAGAATATTGTGAAATGGGGATATTTCTGTTGTTTTTCGTTTTTCATTGTTTTTCATTTTTATGGAAAATAGTGGTTTTATATCTTTAATTACTCCTGTCACTGTGGACTGATCACACCCTAACACTTCATGACCTGAGCTAAGAAATCAAAATAGATGCTCTCTGTGTAAGACTTCTCAGATCTTACTCCTGCTAAGTTGTGAATTGGGATTCTTAGGCCCCTTTCCTGGCTTTTCCCTATGACCCTTAACATTCTCCTTATTGATGGGAGAAATGCACTTTCCACGGTTACATGACAAATTACTATGAATGTAGCAACTTAAAATAACATCAATTTATTAGCTGACAGTTCAGTAGGTCAGAAGTCTGGCATAGCTCTTATCTGGAAGTTCTGATGAAAAATCCATTTCCAACCTCATTCAGGTTGTTGGCAGAATTTTCTTCCTTGCTGTTGTAAAACTGAGGTCTCTGTTTCCTTGCTGTCAGCTGGGGACTCTCAGCTTCCAGAGGCCATCCTCTTTCCTTGGCATGTGGCTCCTCTGTCTTCAAACAGAGCAGAAATTCCTCGAATCCTTTGCTTTGAATCTCTCTGACTTTCTCTTCTGCCACTAGCTAGTGAAAACTCCAGTTAGACCAAGCGTACCAGATGATCTCCCTGTCTTTTAAGATCTGCCAGGCTATATAACATTAAATTAGTCACAGTCATGACAACGATACCATATTCACAGGATCCAGGGATTAGGGCATGGAATCTTGAGGGGATGGCAGATATTTTTAGAATTCTGCCTACCAGGATGAGTGAGAGATGAGCCTGGCTATTTTTTGGAGTTGGAGGGGGAAAGTACATTCCACCAAAATCCTTCCTTACCTGTTTGGTTCTTTACTTTCATTTAGTTCCTGGAGTATGGGTATTTCTGGAATATGGGTACATTATGGCCAGGGAACAAGGGAAAATGGAGTGATTTAAAAAAAAAAAAATACTAAAAATTTATTGAATAGGTTAGAGAATTGATTACCAGGCAGTCACTTTTGTTTTTGTTTTGTTTTGGAGAGAGAGCGAGTATAAGCAGGGGGGAGGGTCAGAGAGAGAGAGAAAGAGAATTTTAAGCAGGCTCCACATTCAACCTGGATCCTGATGCAGAGCTCTTTCTATGACCCTAGATCATGACCTGAGACAAAATCAAGAGTTGGGTGCTTAACCGACTGAGCCACCCAGGCGCTCCTGTCACTAACATTTTTTTTTAAGATTTATTCATTTATTAGAGAGAGAGAAATGGAGAGAGTACAAGCAGGGGAAGAGGCAGAACAGAGGAAGAGGGAGAAGCAGACTCCCCGCTGAGCTGGGAGCCCAAAGTGAGGCTTAGTCCCAGGACCTGGAGATCATGTCCCGAGTCTAAGGCAGACACCCAACCATCGGAGCCACCCAGGCACCCGTCACTAACATTTTTAAGAGAAGGAGGACTGAAAGCTTTATCCCATAATTGTCCAGTTCTCACTTCTTCCACCACCCCATCTCCTCATTTTAGTTTCTGTTAAATTCTCATTTGATGCTGCAGAGCTTAGTGTGGCTTGTTTGTATGTCTTTTTAAGTGTTTCATTTCTCTTTTGCAGACTGATTACTCACTGTTCTTTAACTTGATTTTGTCTCTCTCTCTCTCTCTCTTTTTTTTTTTTGTAATTCAACCCCTCTGTTTTTTCTTTCCCAGTTCTCTGGGTTTCTGTGTTCTCACAACTGTTAAGGACTTTATTAGGGAAGACAAAAATCACAGGAAAAAACACAGTTGAGAGTAGTGGTGGTTGAGGTGGCATAAATAGTCTAAGATTGCTGTTAAGTATTGAAACTGGCCATAAGCCATACGTAGGAAATATTTAATGAATATAAGTAGTTCTGTTGCTTGATTAATTAATTGTAACTATTGCATAAGAAAGAATGGTGAGATATTTAGATACACAATTAGAAGAAAATAGCTGGTGATATTAATAATATCTAGTTGTATCAGTGACTATATGGGTTGTTGAGCTTGCATGTTAGAAATGCTGAAATAAGAAAAGGAAAAAGAAAAAAAGAAAAGAAATGTTGAAATAAATTTGGGGCAAGAATTTTCAAGTAAGAGGATATATGTGCTAGGGAACCTGGCTGGCTCAATGAGAAGAAAATGTGACTCTTGATCTTGAGGTCATGAGTTCAAGCCCTACACTGGGTATAGCGATTACATACATACATACCTAGCAAACAAAGAAACTTTAAAAAAGGAATACATGTGGTAAAAGTAAGAGATAATTTTCTTTGCTAAGGGGTAGCCTTTTGACAGGGATGCTTATTAAATAGGGCGGTGTTGTCTGTAGTGCTGAATTAAAGGTGTTAAGTATCTAAGAATAGTTTTCAGAAAGAGCAGGAAAATTAGAACTAAATTGAAAGTGGAATTTATAACTTATTTTAAACTATGTTGGGAGTTTTAAATTGGGGTGGGGGGATCAGTGTATAATTTTTTTTAATGTTTTATTTCCTGTGAAAATATTTAAATGTTAACTAGTGATAGTTTTTTTTCCTGATACAGTAGAGGAAAATCTCACTTTTTATTTTAACATTTAATTTCTTTGATCTCTGCCCCTTGTGCCCCCCCCCCCCCAAGAGAAGACAGAGAAGCGAGGTTTCTAGCCAGTAAAATGGGAATCATAGCAACATTCCGGTCATGGGCAGGTAAGTACTCTGTGCTGCTTAATAAGAAAAACTTGATTATTTTTTCAAATATTAAATTACTATTACAGCATCTAATTTAGATGTTAACCTAGTCTTAACTTTGTATGTTATTATTAGAGTGAGAGGGATTTGTGCAAAATTACTAAAATTGACTGTTTGTAAGTCAATGTGCTAATGATTACCTGGGTGATCAAAAAGTCTTTCTGTGGACATGAGCTATCCATTTGCCTTGGGTAAATAACCAAATGGAATTACTGAGTCACAAGGTGGATATATGTTTAGTTTTATAAGAAACTGCCAGACTTTTTCTCAAAATACTTACACTGTTTTACACTCCTTTCATTAGCATATGCAAGTTCTAATTGCTCTGCATCTTTGTCAGCCATTTCATGTTGTCTTACGTTTTAGCCATACTGGCAGGTGTGTAATGATATCTAATTGTGAATGTTACTGAGATTTCCCCAATGACTAATGATACTGAATGTTTTGTATGTGTTTATTGGCTATTCACATATCTTCCTTTGTGACATGATATTAATGTGCTTTAAATTGTTTGATTCTCCCACTTAAAATTTCAATCTGTACAGATTGTTTGAATTCTACCAGTTATAGTCTTTCGTGTATTCAATAAATTTTAGAATTATACTTTTAAAAGACAAATGCCAAGCAAAATTTTTCACTTCACTTTAGGTTAAGGGGGTATTGGTTAAGAGAGACAGAACATTGTCCTACTCTCTCCAATATTCTGACTCTGAGAATCACACATCAGCAAATAGAAGTAGTAAGCAGTCAGATTGATGCACTTGTTTGGGTATACAACAAATAGAAGAAGGAATTTATATGATAAAATTATTGATAATCTCTAGTCAGTAGGGAAATGTTATTTATGATAATGAAATAATAGCATGATTTTGGAGTTATCTGGAAAAATATAACAGATTTTATATTATGAATACATTGCTATAGATTTTTTTTGAAATTTAGATCACTGGTTTTTTTTTTCTTTTTTATCCTCTTTAGGTATTATTAATTTGTGTAAACCTGGCAACTCCGGGATCCAGTCTCTAATTGGAGTACTTTGTATACCAAATATGGAAATAAGGGTAGGCAAAAGTTACTCTAATTGTTTCATTCCCAGACTTTTAACAGAGGAAATTAATTGTAAAAATTATTTCAGGTGTTGCTTTTTCCTCATGAATTATTCATCTGTATCATAGAGCATTGAAAAAAAACATGAATAAATAAAATACATAAATAAATACTAGTTAAACCCTAAGGCTAATACAAATAATTTGAAATAGTGATATTGTTAAGAACTATGGCTGAATTAAAAACTGGATTAAAAATATGAAGTTAATTATGCTTTATTCATTAAAAATGCAAATAGAGAAGGGCATTCTCATTGTAAAAGATTCAAGCAATACAGAAATATACTTAGTAAAAAGTAAATACAGTATTTATGTATCTTATGCCTTCTGACTTATGTTTTTATAATATGAGTGGTGGTTTTCATTAAAATTGGGTTGTTATATGTATATGCTTATTTATTAGATATATTCCTAAATTATTAGTGCATAGCAATTTATATCAAACCGCTAAAACAAATTGAAATTGGAGGGAAAAAAATGAACTCTTCAGTTCTTCATTTTCCACTTAAATGTTTTTAGTTGTGTTCAAACAATAAAATTTGCCCTTTTCTTGTTTTTCTTTATTTGAGCCAAACCTGGAGTTGAAAAATATTAGAAAATATTAGCTAGGGGTTCCTTGCCTAAAATGTGAACTGAAGAGCCTTTAGACAATGGAAATGGAAGGAATGTGATTATAGATGGAAAGATCTATAAGCAGGGAACTAAAGGTTGGAGCAATTCACTTGACTGCTTACTTCACAGATGGTGAAAGAACATGGTTTTTGGAGTCTGGCCACTGAGATTTGACTCCTGATGTTAGTCTTCATAGCTCCATGACCTTGGGCAAATTACGTTTAACCTGTAAATCTATTTCTCCATATGTACTACAATGGGGATAATAAAAGATTAATTGAAAAGATTAAATCGTGTATGTAGTAATAAGCATGACTTAGTTATCTCTACTATAGGCCCGAAATGGCAGTTTTCTAAAATAAGGAGTTCTGTTTTAAACAGTTTTTCTTCTGTGAATAGGACATTTAAAACATCTGTTTTAAATTTTTAAATTTAAACAAAGATTCATTCCATAAAAATAAGTGAACTGTATTTATTTGCACTTGCAGCGAGGTCTGCTTGAAGTGCTCTATGATATCTTTCGTCTTCCTCTACCTGTTGTGACTGAAGAATTCATAGAAGCACTGCTCAGTGTAGGTAAGTATTGAAGTCCATTTGTGTCTATTCATACACTGTGATTATTAAAATGGTTTATCTAATACACAGAGTCCCTCAAAGGCAAAATACTGAACTAAATATTGAATACCATTTTCTTACTGCATCATCATAGCATTAAATTAATATAAAAATAAGACCTCAAATAAATTTCTAAAAATAAGAAATATTAATTTCTTTACCATCGCCCTAGGTATTGTAAATGAGCAGTGAAATTAGTAGAAAAATGGACAAAGAAAGAGCAGAGATAAGAAACTGATGTGATTCTCGAATTAGATTATCTAGTTCTCACTATAATTTTGTTTTAGCCAAATGACTCCTAAGTCCCAAAATGAAAGAAGTTTAGATCTGTGTACATCAATAAATCATTTATTTTCTGTATGCCTTTTCAGTCTTTTTTTAAACATTTTTTAAAGATTTATTTATTTATTTTAGCTGGGGTGGGGGCAGCAGAGAGAGGGGAGAGAGAAAATCTCCAGCAGACTTCCTGCTAAGCCAGGAGCCCCACGTGGGTCTCAGTCCCACAACCCCTAGATCATGACCTGAGCCAAAGTCAAGAGGTGGACCCTTAAACAGACTGAGCCACTTAGGCACCCCTCAGTCTATTTTTTTAGCCAACATTTTACAACATTATTTATAGCCTGACTAGCTGATGGTTAACTAATGTGTTTTAGTAATTTCTCATTTTCTTCTAACTACCTAATTTTAACTATTTTAGATCCAGGCAGATTCCAAGACAGTTGGAGGCTTTCAGATGGCTTTGTAGCAGCTGAGGCAAAAACTATTCTTCCTCATCGTGCCAGATCCAGGTAGAATTTAGAGAAATAGTCCAAATTTATTACAGTTACTGTTTTTATGTTAAATTATGTAATATACTGAACAGTATTTAAACTGTTTCTGTGCTATATTTATTTCTAGGCCAGACCTCATGGATAATTATTTGGCACTGATACTCTCTGCATTTATTCGTAATGGACTTCTAGAGGTACGAGTTATAAACTTTATTTTATTCTATTTTATTTTTTAAATTTTCTCTGACAAAGTTTTTTCAGAGCAGCAAGCATATATGATGCATAAATGTGTTCCTACGTACTATTTTGCAATGATAATATTTTCTTTTTCTTTTCAAAGGGTTTGGTTGAAGTGATAACGAACAGTGATGACCATATCTCAGTTAGAGCTACCATCCTTTTAGGAGAGCTTTTACATATGGTAAGTTGAGCAACTTCTGATTGTGTGTCATACCATTAATGTTTTAATTTACAAAATAATGTTACTTTGTAGTGTCTCAAAGTAAATTTGCTGTTTTTTGAGTGTTTGTCTTTGCGTTGCCAAGAGCCCTTGATGCCTTCTATCTATACATATATGTATGTGTGTGTATATATATAGTGTGTGTGTGTATTTATAGTATAGGCTAGTTTAATAAATGGAACATGTAAAAAATTAAAAAGTACTGGATATTGATTTTAATACTCACTTTTGCTGTTGACATTTTGAGTCCTGTAAATCTTAATGTATCTCAGAAAGGCCTGCTGCCTAAGGAGCAAGAAATTACAAAACTAGATATTCCTTCAATCAGGCAGCAGTGGAATTGATAACAGCAATCAGTGCCTGAATTTTTAGAAAACTGTGAAAAAAATTCTAAGTATAACTCCCTTGTTTGAAAACATTTTCTGCAAACTTGTGAGTTGAGGTTTAGAAGGTGAGTTCTTTGGGTTTTTTTTTTTGGTTTTTTGTTTTGTTTTGGGGGGGTAGTTGCCTCGATTTTATGACATCAGTAACTTCTGGAAACAAGGAGCTAAAAAGGTGATCCAACCATTCACTACTCCCAGCAAATCAACCAGTGGGAGAACTGATTGTTTGCAAGATAGAATTCCTATTTCTAGGTCACCTGTTTGTTGATAGAATACTAAATAAAAACCATTTTAACTGATTAAGGAAGAAGTAACCTTGTGGCAGATCTTTTAAAATTATGATTTTCTCTTATTGTCAGAGTACTTTTTGTTTTTGTTGTTTCAGTCCTCCCCACCCCTAGTATTTTGTTTTGTTTTTTTTCCCACATAACAGCTGGGCTCTGTGAGTGAGGTAAAGAGAATTTAGTAGAGTTTAATGATAACTGTCTTGTTTACCAACGGATTCTGTAGCCATATGCTCTGTTCTCCTTCAGCCCATCCATGAAAGAAGTAACACCGCAGGTTTTCATATCTGATATATTTTTTTAAAGATTTTATTGATTTGTCAGACAGAGAAAGAGCACAAGCAGGGGCAGAGGCAGGCAGAGGGAGAGAAGCAGGCTCTCAGCAAGGAGCCCAATGCAGGACTCGATCCAGGATCCTGGGATCATGACCTGAGCCGAAGGCAGATGCTTAACTGGCTGAGTCACCCAGGCGTCCTTTCTGATTTTATTTTTATTTTTTTAATTAATTTTTTTTTTAGATTTTTATTTATTTATTTGTCAGAGAGAGAGCGCGCACGCAAGCACAAGCAGAGGGAGAAGCAGGCAGAGGGAGAAGGAGGCTCCCTGCTGACTCCATCCCAGGACCCTGGGATCACGACCTGAGCTAAATATGGATGCTTAACTGACTGAGCCACCCAGGCGTCCCTTTTATTTTAATTCTTAATATATCTTTTCCTGTAAGGTTATCAATATCTAGAATTATTTGCTCTTTATGAAGAATCTTTTTTTTATAAATTTCATCTTTTCCTTCCTCTATGACCAGAATTCTTGATTCCCTTGAAATATAAACGCTGGTCATTTTGAGTATTAGTGGTATTAATTCATTGCTTATTATGCTTACATTTTCTGGCTGCCACATTTAATGAAATTACTTCATTGGTAGAAAGCAGATTGAGTGCTGGATTTTGTTTGGAAAGTAGAATTAATGTGACATTATAGCACTGGATCTAAGTTTTGATGTGTAATCCTTTCAGATCATTTAAGAATTGAGTTTAATTGTAATTAAATTAATTTTAAGTTACTGCTTAAAATTAAAATTTAATGTTATAATAAGGATCTGTAAAATTCAGAGTTTTATTATTGTAATATGAGTCTTTATCTTCATTCTGTCTCATCCTTCTTGAAAGTAGGTAAAATAAATTATAAATATGTATTGGAAAGTGAATCATTAAGTTCTTTTCATGAGTAAAACCTTTACTATTTTATCTATGGATAATCTATAACATAAAATATTTCTATCTGTCAACTCTTAAAAATATTATGTTTCATTTTAGGCAAATACAATTCTTCCTCATTCACACAGCCATCATTTGCACTGCCTGCCAACCCTAATGAATATGGCTGCATCTTTCGATATCCCCAAGGAAAAGAGACTGTAAGTATCAGAGCTCTAGCAAAGACTGTGCCTGGTGTATTTAATACCCATTTAGATGACGTTCTCTTCTTTTTAAAATTCTGTGTGTGTGTGTGTAGATTATGCTTTGGAAATTTTTATTTTTTTGGAAATTCTTTTGGAATGCCTTCAGATAAGGGAAAGTTGATAGTATTATTTAATATAAGCTACAATGTATTTATAGCTTAGTAAAATCAAGTTTTTCTGGCATGTTCCTGGACAAGGACATAAACTTTTTACCACATCATTAAAAATGTTGTTTGAGAATTTTTTGACTGTTTTATGTTTTAAGCAGCAACTTAGGCTCTTTAATGTCTAAACTATTTCAAGTTAATAAAGCACAAAGAGTAACAATGTATTCTTTTGTATGTGTAGTAAAAAATTTTGGAGGTTCGTAACCCATACTATAGGCATTGAAGTAAGCTAAACTCTTAAATCTGAAGGAGGTATTGCAAACAATTTATAAACAAAAGTATGGTAATACAGCTGTAGCTCTGCTGGAATTTCGTTGCTAATAATAAAATATAATTTAAAAGGTAAAGGTGGAGATGCTTGATTGAAAAGCACTAGTAGGAATCTCTTTCATTTGGTTAAAATTATATCTAAGCCAGGGGTGTTTTTTTCTCTTCTCTTTTTTTTTTTTTTAAATCTACCTATTATGATCTGAGAAATTTATATATTTGGACTTTTTTTTGTAATATTAGTGAAATCTAGTTCATTAGCTATTCAGAACTGTGACTTTTTATTGATAGTTATACATTTCTTAAAAGTTTAGTTAGCTTTATTAATTCAGGAGTACACATATGGGCCTCACTATAAATAAATAATATTCTATTAATTTTAACTCTGCCAGTGAATATACTATTATTTAATAGAATGAAGTTGTATTATAAACTAAGAGTTAATAGGGATTATCTCAGTGCTAACTCTAGGCTTCCATTAGTAATGATAGCTTTCAACTTTTTCTTTTTTTAAGTTTATTTATTTAAGCAACCTATCTCTATATTCAGTGTGGGGCTCAAACCCTGAGATCAAGAGCTTCATGCCCTACTGATGCCAGCCATGTGCCCCTTTCAGTTTTTATTTTAGTAGTTTCATGATGGAAAAATGTATTTCCCAAAGCCTGGTAGATCTGACTTCTCTGGGTCAGATTATGGCCATGAATTTCAGGGTTCATCAAGAATTCAAATCTACCTTCAAAATTTCAGCAATAATAGTCTTATAATAGTTTTTTGCTGTTGTTTTTTTTAGCTCAGCAAGGTCTCTTTACTTTCAATAATTACCAATCTGAGCCCATCTCAGGCTTTTAAAATTTTAAATCTGATTTGTTTTTACCAGAAGTTCTGGAGTTGAGACTTGATTGCTATGAGATTCTTGAAAGCTGTGCTTTTATGGACCACAAACAAGAAATTAAAAATTTTTTAAAGGATACCATTCACAGTTGCAGATCCATGGTGGAGACTGTATGAATTGATACTGGAATCATCAATTATCCACATGGTGGGGGGAAATAAAATATTCCAGCCTTATACCATAAACAAAAATCAGTTTCGGATGGATTAAGGATTTAAATGTGAAAAGCAAATTTTTAAACTTCTGTAAGAAAATAGAGAAAACTAGGTTTCTGACTTTGTAGGAGTTCTTAAAACCAGTATACAAAAAGCGCCCACCGCCACAGAAGAAAAGATTGGTAAATACATAGTTAGCTGGGTCTACATAGTGTTTCTTCATACAGATCAGCAGTGTTTTTGATTTTTTTTGTGGTTTCAAATTTGTTTAAATAATTTACTTTTTAGTAACAGTCTCTAGTCTTGAATTTATATATTTTACTAGAGTAATTTACCAAAGTGATCTGTTTAAAATTACGCTAGCTTTGCTACAGTATTAATTCAGTTTTTTTTTTTCATTAGGCGAGCCAGTGCAGCTTTGAACTGCTTAAAACGCTTCCATGAAATGAAGAAACGAGGACCTAAACCTTACAGCCTTCATTTAGATCACATTATTCAGAAAGCAGTTGCAACCCACCAGAAACGGGATCAGTATCTCCGAGTTCAGAAAGATATATTTGTTCTTAAGGTACTGACATGAAATGTCGCAATTTTTAACTTAGTTTCCTGATTTTTTTTTTTTTTAAAGATTTTATTTATTTATTTGACAGAGAGAGACAGCCAGCGACAGAGGGGAACACAAGCAGGGGGAGTGGGAGAGGAAGAAACAGGCTCCCAGCAGAGCAGGGAGCCGATGCGGGACTTGATCCCAGGAACCTAAGCGCCCTAAGGCAGACGCTTAACGACTGAGCCACCCAGGCGTCCCTAGAGCTATGTTTTTTATAACTTTTTAAAGTTAAAAAGCCTTGATAATTCATCCTTAAATGAAAAATCTTTCTTTATATTTTTAAAATTTGAACTTAGTTTTCTGAATGTGAAGATAATTTGCCTTCATTTTCCTTACTACTATCTCATGATTTTAGGATACAGAGGAAGCTCTTTTAATGAACCTTAGAGATAGCCAAGTTCTTCAACATAAAGAGAATCTTGAATGGAATTGGAATCTTATAGGGACCATTCTTAAGGTATGACAGGATACTTCTTGGTTATGGCTTCATTTTATTATTCATTGTAATTCATCATAGTTATATTTTGGGAATTGACAAATACATGTATGATATAACATATTGTGTTTTTCTAGTGGCCAAATGTAAATCTAAGAAACTATAAAGATGAACAGTTGCACAGGTATGTAACAACTGTTTTGCATTTAAATTGAAAGAAATTAGATTTGAATTATATTATGCCTAATACCCATGAAAAGTAATAATTGGTGTTTTAAAGATACATACATACATTTTAATCGTTGGTATTCAGTAGGTACATGTATACATTTTTGTGTATACTCTTATAACCCAAAAGCATCAGCTAATTCTTTTTCTAGTTATTTATATTCTGGTTTTAGTTTTGGAACAAATGAAGTACTTCAGATAAAAGTTTCTCAAATTGGGGTAATTTCAGCCATGTTGTAATCTTAGTCCTAAGGTATGAAAATGACATAATAAGGACATAGTTTCTCTCCCAAAATGATGGCCATTTTACTATTCTCCTTCTACTCGCATTTGCATCTGACTTTGGAGGGTTAGCCATTTGTCCTCCTCTTTACATTCCCCTTAACCAAGTTGACGTTCTCCACACCTTTCATAAAACATACTAATGTTCATGGCATACACAGTACTTCAAGCCACTGTGCTATTCTCTAGAATCCCCATGCGTTTTTACTCATTCTGAGTTTAGACTAATCCACTGCCAGTACTGCTCTCATTCAGTAAGAGGGCCTTTACTTCATGTTTCTGAAAAATTTATGTCCTTAACATTATTATTTGGTTGTATTCATCTACTCATGATACTTAACTTAATATCTGTATTAAGTTTATATGGAACATATATAAAGTTAAATTGGAATAAAGAAGCATAGCATCAACTTTTCATACTGCTTGAGAACAGAGATGAAGTCTCATTCAACTTTGTTTCTCCACATCCTAGAATTGGCACCATTTTTGGATTGTAGTGCATGAAATTAAATTGAACTAAGTTAAATGGAAGCTTAGCTCATAATGTTGAAAGTTTTAACATTGAAATATAGATTATGTTCATTGCTTCATAAATTCAGTTGCCTTAATTTTACCTGCAGTGTTTGTGCTTGGCTTTTTGCCTAATTGTGAAAAACGGACAGAATTGTGGTGTGATTTATTTTGCTTAAAATTAATCCAGTATAGGATTATTGTATAGAGACATGGGACAAAGATTGTCCCAAAATACAGTAGAAGAAAATTTATGTTCAGGTGTCTTCTTCATATTTATCCAAGCCTATCTTCTAACTATGTTATATCTGCATTTTTCCAGCTAGCATCTTTGTTTTCTACTATTTCTTTCAGGCATCTCACCATAAAATTCTTATTTCACAAACTGTTCTTGACAATTACGTTGTTTTTTTGGTTGGTTTTTGGTATTTTGTTGTTTGTGTGTGTGTGTGTGTGTGTGTGTGTGTGTGTGTGTGTAATGTACCAAATGTGTTTATTCCTTGCCATTTACTCTAGTGGTTTAAACCCAAAACATATTCAAACCTTATTATTATCTTAAGCTATGGTTAAGATTTTAAAGTAGTTTTGGTTTCTTACTTTATTGCTAATTTTATTTTGCTTTTAGGTTTGTACGAAGACTACTTTACTTTTACAAGCCCAGCAGTAAATTATATGCCAACCTGGATCTGGATTTTGCCAAGTCCAAGCAGCTCACAGTTGTGGGTTGCCAATTTACAGAATTTCTTCTTGAGTCTGAAGAGGTAGTAATAAGCACTTTGAATATTTTCCAGAGCAAATGTCTTTCATTAAATTTGCCCCCTTCCTTTTATTTCTGAGTATGCATAAGTTGTATTTAGAAACATAGGGAATGAGCCCAGACCTAGATTTGAATTCTGACTCTGTCACTAGCTAGTTATTTGACTTTGGACAACTTATGTGCCTTATAGAAGACCTGGTTTTCTCTTTTTAAAATGGAAGATATATCATCTTCATGCAGCATTGTGTTGAATGAAATTTAAGAGAACATACTCAGTGATTGGTATCTGTTATTAGTCACTTCATCATTATCATTATGTTTTTTGGATTTGATTAAAGTTAATTTTCTAACTATAGTCACTAAGTGCTTCTCCAATAATATCATAATGTATTTGCTTTTAGGATGGGCAAGGATACTTAGAAGATCTAGTAAAAGATATTGTTCAGTGGCTCAATGCCTCATCTGGAATGAAGCCTGAAAGAAGTCTTCAAAATAATGGTTTATTGACTACCCTTAGTCAACACTACTTTTTATTTATTGGAACACTTTCTTGCCACCCTCATGGAGTCAAAATGCTGGAAAAATGCAGCGTATTTCAATGGTAAGTATCCCCAGGTTGTTTCAGTATATTCCTGAACTTTATTTTTAATGTAGTGAGAAATGGTATGTTTTTTATTCTGTGTACATGTATTTGGTAAATTTTATTAAAATACAAAAAAAATTAGAGTTAGCTTGATGCTTTGTGCTCTTTTTTCTTTGATATTTATCATTAAATGCTTTCTTTTAGAAATGCTTGTTTATATTTTCATCTTTTTTTTTTTTTTTTTTAAGTCTCCTTAATCTCTGTTCCTTGAAAAACCAAGATCACTTACTGAAACTGACCGTTTCTAGCTTGGACTACAGCAGAGATGGATTGGCGAGAGTTATCCTTTCAAAAATCCTTACTGCAGCCACTGATGTGAGTATAACATCAACAAAACTGTATTTTTTTATAGCCAGTTAATTCAGTACTTCATAAAATTTAACCAAGCAAAATTAATTATTAATCCTAAGAATATGAGATGGAATTTGAGTTTACTTTAAAATAGTAGTTCCTCCATTGGGTGGCAGGGTGGCTCACGGCTCAGGTCATGATCCCAGGGTCCTGGGATCGAGCCCCGCATTGGGCTCCCTGTTAAGTGGGCAGTCTGCTTCTCCCTCTACCTCTGTCGCTCCCCCTGAACTGTGCACAGTACCCATATCTTTCTATAAAGGGGAAGAAGCAGCTAGATTGAAACAAATATTTTATTTACAAGTATTAAGAAAATATATCAGGGGCTAGACCTCACTTCAATTTTTCTGCCATTTTCAAGTAGCAAAACTGTCCCAAAGCAAAGTCCAAATAGGCTATCCATGAAGTTTGGGTTTTGTTTGTTTGTTTTTATTTTTTCATTTATCTTTGTAGGCCTGCAGGCTATATGCAACAAAACATTTAAGAGTATTACTGAGAGCTAATGTTGAATTCTTCAATAATTGGGGAATTGAATTACTAGTGACCCAGCTGCATGATAAAAACAAAACGATTTCTTCTGAAGCTCTTGATATTCTTGATGAAGCATGTGAAGACAAGGTAAAGGTTTATTATTTTATGATAAAATACTTAGGCATGAATTTTTATTCAATTATTTTAATTATTCAATTAATTTTAATTATTAAAATACTCAATTTTAATAGAAAATTATGTGAAATTATAATGTACTTAATATAGGTGTTTTAGAAACAGAATTTACTCTCATTTTGCAATTGTTAATTTGCCTAATAATTACTTTTTTTAGGCCAATCTTCATGCTCTTATTCAGATGAAGCCAGCTTTATCCCACCTTGGAGACAAGGGTTTGCTTCTCCTCCTGAGGTAAATGTTAAGTAAATTTTTCTTATAGTTACGTTTTTTGTTGTGTCCTCTGTAGCAGTGTATTTTAAAGCTGGATTCAAATCCAAACAAGAAATACTTTAAAGGGTTTGGTGTTAACTTCTGAAAGAGGTCTATTTTAGAATCTTAGATATCCTTTAATACTGAAACTCTGTCTTTTCATTGTTTTCCTTAATGTTTCTTTTATATTTGTGTCTCGTCATGATTTTCATGACATTTTCTTTACTATGATTGGATTCATGTGTTTTTGCAAGAAAATTTATTTGTATTTGAAATTATAGTAAATAATATAGAAATATAGTAAATTGGAGGAAGCTATTCATAAAGTCTTTTAGCTCCTTAAACATACTATTGCTTAAGATGTTTTAGCTCCTTAAACACTGTGGTCAGACTCTGTGTTAAACTATTGCTTGCTTTAATTTACAGATTTCTTTCCATTCCAAAAGGATTTTCCTATCTGAATGAAAGGGGTTATGTAGCAAAACAATTGGAAAAGTGGCACAAGGTAACTTTCTGTTGATTGCAATTTGGGAGTCCTCAGTATATAGTAGTAGTTGAAACTTGAAATGAGTTAGATCACCAGGGAAGATAGAACAAAAAAAGAAAGAAAACTGGAAATTGCTCCCTAGAGAACATTCTGATTTAATGAGGGGAATAGAAGGACAAAGACAGAAAATTGCCAGAGAGAATGGTGTCACTAAAGGGTGCTTCAGGAAGGAGAGGCCAGTGATATATATTTGTTAAAAAGAGGTCACAGAAGATGAACAGTGAAAAATAAGCTGTTGAATTTGACAGTTTGGTCACTGGTGAATTTTGCTAGAGCATTTTCAGTAGAAAGTTACAAACAGATGCTGAATTGCAGTTACAGTTAGGCAGTAAATGGAAGGTGTAAAAATAAAGACAACATAGTCCCCTCTCTTGAATTAATTAGAGAAAAGGAGACAGGGAAGAGAACTAACATACTGATTGCCTACCATTTCAAGTCTTACTTCATTTAATCCTCAGGGCAACCCTATGAAATATATTGTTATTTTTATTTTGTGAATGAAAATTTGAAGTCTAAGGAGAGTAAACTTTATCCTAGAGGAATAATTTATCCTAGCTCAAAGAGCTAAAAAATAGAGCAGGGGTGCTTTTTGATTCTAAAGCCCATGCTCACTATATTCAATTTCCTCCCAGTAGCTTATGGCATGCCAGCATGAACTGACACTGTCCCTGTTTTAAGGTAATAAAACATGTAGGCCAGTACAGTAATAAAAATTCACTTATTCAGTTTAAAACTTCACCCTAGCACCCAGAGGTAAACTTAGAAACACTAAGTGGAGGGAGGATCTCATCACTCTTTGTGCTCATTCTCCTTGCCACGTACTAGCTACCTGCCGGTTTAGGGCCTCTTCAGCTTTGGAGCGGGAGGAGGAAGAAGAGGTGTGGGGGCCAAGAACAGACTTACTCAGTTGGTACAATTGTTATCTGGGCTATTTAGCTTTGGTTGTTGCAGATTTCAAATGTTAATTCTTCTACTTGAGGGTTACCTTCATGAGTTTCTCAAAGACCTCACCACTGTGGATCTCTCATTTTCAGTTCCCTTGACTAGGGCAGTGGCTCTTCTCCCTGCCCGCTTATATTGCCTCCTGGTAGGTAGAGGTCCACCCCTCAGTTGGGGTTTTCTTGCCCCTCCAGTTTGGTCCTTTTGGGCAGAATCCTCAAGATGACCCACAGTAGGAACTCAGTACATTTCACAGCTATAAACCGTACCCCTGATCTTTGGCTAGTGTTTTCCAAATGAATGTCCCTCGTCAAAAGATGAACCACATGAATGTAACTACTCCTGTATAAAGTTTAGATATCTGCCTTTTTTGCCCTAAGATTTTCATACATAGAGGAAAGTTTGATAGTAGTGTTGTGGGTAATAGTACCAGTAGTAATTATTATGGTATGCTGATAATATTAAAACCTCATATTACTATTACGAAGTAAATATGGAACCTAAAGAAAAAATAAGAAAAGTACGTTTTTAGAGGCTTTAAGTAGGGAGTTAAGGTAACTTACCAAATTCAAGTTGTCTAAAATGGTTTTGAATGAAAAACGTCTCCTTGTGCCCTTATTCTGTCTTTTGTGTAGGTAAATGTCTGTTAATAGTTTATTTTGTGTGCATTCAGAGATGTTCTATCCATATATAAGTACATACTCTTTATTTAAAAATACAAGTGAGTTCTATTTTTAAGTGTAGATAAGAATCAGTTTTTCATTTAGCAGTGTATTTGAGGGATCTTTTCAGAGCTATACATTTAAATCAGCTTGTTCTTTTTAATGGCTGCATAGTACATTATGTGAATGTACTTTAACTTTTATAATCACTCCTGTGTTGACATTGTTTGCAACTTTTTTTGTTTTGTAAACAGTGTTTGCTGGATATTTTTCCATATGTCTTTGCATGCTTGTACATGTATTTCTGTAGGATAAATTTCTAAAAGTGTAGTTGTTGAGTCAAAAAGTATGTGAATTATCATTTTTGATACATACTGCCAAATTGCTTTCCAAAGAGGTTCTACCAATTCCTACTAAACAGTTTAAGGTGGAGATCTTTTAGCATTTACCCCAAAGATAAAAATGTAGTAATCCGAAGGGGCACCTGCACCCCAATGTTTATAGCAGCCATGTCCACAATAGCCAAACTATGGAAAGAGCCCAGATGTCCATCGACAGATGAATGGATAAAGAGGTTGTGGTGTGTGTACACACACACACACACACACTGTGGAATATTACGCAGCCATCAAAAACCCCGAAATCTTGCCATTTGCAATGATGTGGATGGAATTAAAGGGTATTATGCTAAGCGAAATAAGTCAGCTGGAGAAAGACAATTATTATATGATCTCACTGATATGTGGAATTTAAGAAATAAAACAGAGGATCATAGGGGAAGAGAGGAAAAAATAAAACAAGATGAAACCAGAGAAGGGGACAAGCTATAAGAGACTCTTAATCATGGGAAACAAACTGAGGGTTGTTGGAGGGGAAGAGAGTAGAGGGGTGGGCTAACTAGGTGATGGACATTAAGGAGGGCATGTGATTCAGTGAGCACTGGGTATTATATAAGACTGATGAATCACAGGCCTGTACCTCTGAAACCAGTAATACATTATATGTTAATTAATTGAATTTAAATTTAAAAATGTTAAAAAAATAAAAGGGGAAAAAATAAAGTGGAGATCTTTTCAATAAAAATGACAGTATGACTTTCAGTTTAAAGAATTTAAAAGTTTTTCAACTTTTAGTTGGAAACATTTTTTACATTTGACTTGATTTAAATCAGTGGGGAAAGAGATACTATTTTTTGTCAAAAGGTGCTGAAAGGATACAATTCATTTAATTTTCTTTTTAAAATTTTTAGTGAATATGTTTACGGTTTAATATTAAGAGGCTTGTTTTTGTTTGTATTTAACGAGGAAAGGAATTTAAGATGAAAAACGAAACTATTAACTTACTTATATGGACTTTAAAATATTAATTGAAAATGGGAATAACAGTATAAGCAGAAAGCTTTGGGATATGATAGAACATTTACATTCATAATACCTTGTTCTCCTGTTTTTAAAAAGTCTTAAATTTTCTTGTACAGATGTTCATTTTTCTTGTATTTATGCTTTTAAGATTTGGTAGGTACCTAACATGTTATGAATTTAGTGAATATGATACTGTATACAGCTAAAACAATATTATCTTCCAGGAGTATAATTCAAAGTATGTTGACTTGATTGAGGAACAACTTAATGAAGCACTTACTACTTACCGAAAGCCAATTGATGGTGATAACTATGTTCGTCGAAGTAACCAAAGGTAGTCTAGTTAATGGAATAATTTATTACTGGTCCTCTAATAAAAATTTCAAAACCAGTTCGTAATAATTCTTTATTTTTTGAAATTTTCTGAGTACTTGGGAATTTTATTTCCCTCACTGACATAAGACAAAAATCTTAAAGCATAGGATTGACTGCTCAAGAACTCCAGTGGCACTCAAAACATGCTGACTACCCTACTAATATAATTTGTATACCTTCCACGCTCTTACCTGGTCTTTTTTCTGGTCTCAGCTCTCTTACCATTATGCATTACTTTGAGGCCAGGTAAACTGTTCTTTTTCTAGAGAAATTCTCGTGCTTTTCCACTTTCATATTTTTATGTATGCCGAGAGATTATATCTTTATCTAGTACTTTGTTAGTAGTCTTTGTTTTAATTAGCATATTGTAAATGAGGTAATAGGTGTATCAGTCATCTTTCTTATACTAGATTACAGCGTCCTCATGTCTACCTGCCTGTACACCTCTATGGACAACTGGTACACCACAAAACAGGCTGTCATTTGTTGGAAGTACAGGTAAAAACATAATTTACTTGTTTTAAATAGCTACAATCATAGAAAAAAAATCTCAGTATTTCTAAAGTAGTACCTTTGCAAAAACTTCTCAAAAGCCTTAAAGTTAGCAGCATAATTGCTTTTAAAGCCAACGATCTTATAACTGACTTAGGCACTTTGTGTTTGTAATCCTTAGGTATATCACTGGTTTGCATGCCTTTCCCTGACTTACGTGTCACCTTTTGCCTAGCTAATTTGTTACATAGGCTAAGTAAGCCACTTAAACTCTGAGTTCTGTCTTTTTTGGTTTGTTGCGAAGTTCATCTCTTTTGTAGAAACATACTAAAAAACTGAATTTCTTCATTGTCCTTGTTGGGAAGTTAAACCGAAGCTGATACAGATTCAGTTATCTTTGGTGAGCAACAGACTGGAAGTATTAATTACTATTTGTTTGTACCTCACTATTCTCATGTACACATGGACTATAACAGGCTTAGTGTCAAGCAGTTATTCTTTGATTATATGCACACCAAATTTGTGGCTGTGAATATGTCTTGCTACTAAGTGTTTTCAATAAATGCAACTTTTTTCTTATTTTAGAAATACAGAAGTATTTGCATGTGTGTCTTTTGAACAATAGTAATCTGGCAGTTTAGTTCATTTTTCTGTCAGTGTTCATCCCAGGGGCAAAAGTTTTACATAAATGTACTCGATAGTGTCCTATTTTTATATTAAGTCTTTGAAGACTTTTGGAGCACATACCTTTATATTAGTTTTTTTAATTCACTAGTATTCTATTTAAAAAACTGATAATTATGACTAACATTTTTATAATACTAGGTACCAAGTACTTTGTTAAGCACTTTATATGTAATGATTAAGTCATTACACCTTATGAAACAGATCTCTCTATTTTAGCGATTGGAAATCAAGGCATGGGGGATTAACTAACTTGCTCAAAACCACATAGCTAGTAAGTGCTAACTCTAGAATATGAACTCAGAGCCCCTGCACTAGTGCTGTTTAAGAAAGTTTACATAAAATTATTTTAGAATTTTAAATAGGCAAAAGTTACTAAATGCAAACCTTAAAAATTTCATTTTAAGATGCATTGAAAACATATTGTTACTCTTTTTTTATTTTTCTTTCTCCAGAATATTATTACCGAACTCTGTCACAATGTTCGTACACCAGATTTGGATAAATGGGAAGAAATTAAAAAACTGAAAGCATCTCTTTGGGCCTTGGTTTGTAATAAACACTTCTATAAGATCTTCATCATTTTTAGATTTTTAAAATTTTCTTAATAATAAATAAAAATAATTTTATTTAGAACTTCTTCTCAGATTAATATTCCAAGACCAAGATTGTTTCTGCCCATTTTAAATACTATTTTTAGACTGGAAAATAGATGATTAAGCTATTAGTTTTCTTGCTAAGACAAATGGAGCATTAATTCCTAAAGTTCCATATTTAAGTTTTTTTTTCACATTTTTTTCTCTCTCATAGATGGGGTTAAATTTCTTGTTTTGGTAGCTCTCCCAAATTTCTCGAAAAAGTTACTTTTATAAATATATTTGATATAAGTGATTTCTTTTCTTTCAGGGAAATATTGGCTCATCAAATTGGGGTCTCAATTTGCTACAGGAAGAAAATGTGATTCCAGATATACTAAAACTTGCAAAGCAGTGTGAGGTTCTTTCAATTAGGGGGTATGTTATTTCACTCATAAATATTTCTAATGTATATATTCTTGTTCACAAATGGCTGTGAGGGAAGAGTATTTTATGATTCAGTGTAGTCCATTGGAACTATTAATTCACTGAAAGTCCTAATGATAAAAGATTCAAAAAGAAAAGGTGGGGTGGGGGTGCGCACCTGGCTGGCTCAGTCAGTAGAGTATGTGATTCTTGATCTTGGGGTCATGAGTTTGAGCCCCACACTGGGAGTAGAGTTTACTTAAAAAAAAAAAAAGATTTTTAAATGCACTAAGTTAAACATCTTAAGGAGCTCCTTGCTTAATGTTACCATTTCATTTTTATCATTATGTTGAAGTTTAGTAACTGGCAAACAGTGAAAGTATAATGTATATGCAGGAGTCCAATAGTCCATATATTCCAGATTTATCCCAGAAATGTCAGAAATGTTAGTATGTGTCATTTTTCCCCTAAGATTTGCATTATGTTTTTTTAAATTACTTCTTTGTAATTACTATGTATATTAGGAAGGTGTTGATGTTACTTATGGCTTCTAAGTTACTCCTAACTCATTTTAATACATTTTTCCACAAGCTAAACAATTTTTTAATGACTTTTAAAGAAAATTCAAGTATACATATAGCAAACTAATATTTTGGTTACTTCAAGAAATCTCAGTTTGGAATTATAAACTGTCATTACTGCATCTTTTACATATAGGACCTGTGTATATGTGCTTGGGCTCATAGCCAAAACCAAACAGGGCTGTGATATTCTGAAATGTCACAACTGGGATTCTGTAAGGCACAGTCGCAAACATTTGTGGCCAGTGGTTCCAGATGATGTAGACCAACTCTGTAATGAACTTTCATCTATCCCAAGCACCCTGAGTTTGAACTCAGAGTCAACCAGCTCTAGACATAATAGTGAAAGTGAATCTGCACCATCAAGTGAGTATTATTGACAAGATCATATAAAGTTAGCTGAAATTCACATTTGTATTTGTAATATCACAATTTAAATGTATTTGTTACATTCCTGATTTACTTTTTTCTAAGATAATTTGGCAGTAATGGGGTCTTGGAGAATGTGTTATCTTTTCACAGCGGAGAGTGATAACCACGAGACTACATTGTTCTCTCTCCTTGCTTTTCTAAATAGCTTTCGGAAAAGTCTTACTGACAGAGTTAAAAAATAAGCCATGTGCCAGAAGAACCCTTTTTGCTTATCATAAATCTAAAAAGTAAATGTTTATTTGCTTACCTCCTTCATTTATATACTTTTTTCACTCATTTTTCAGATACAGAGATTGTTGAACCAGAATGTATTTGTTAAGAGATATTATACTTACATATTCATTTTTGAGAGAAGAGCTAAATTTTAAAACTAAATATTGAAACTGTTAAAAGATGGAGTATCAAAAATCAATTAAATAAAAGTTTGTAGTTTTAAGCCCTAAATATTATTAGTCGTACAAAATTTAAGAAATGATTCTTTTTAAGAAGATAGTGCAATATTTTTCAAACCATATTTCACTAGGCCAAAGATGCTGTGAATTATAAGAGGCAGCAGTATTTTATGTGCCACTAAAAAAGAAGAAAAAAATACTGCCTATTAAACTAGGACATACCACTGATTACAAGATGCATTCTGATTTTAGAGATGTTACATGTGAAAAATGTGCATCTTAGAATTAACAAAATCTGAAAATACGTTATGTAAGTTTATTTGGGATTTTACTTTGCTTTCTTTCAAAATAAATTTGAAGTTTATAATTATTGATCAAAAAGTTAAAAGTTAAAATGGGATAAAATCTCATAGATGTCTCTGGACACCCAGATTGAGTCTTTTTTTTTTTTTTTTTAAGTTAGAGTTGGACACTGAATTTAGATGAGTTCCTTAGTACCTAAAGGAAAATAAATAAGCCTAATTGATTTAAACATGAATTTAAAATGCTGTGACTTAGTTCTTTATAAGTATATTTTAAGAGGAGGAATTCATTTCTTACAAGATTAATTTCTACTACCTATTGTGATTTGAAAAATAAACTAACAGGAATATGTATGAGTGAATGAACATCTATGGTCAAATCTCCTTTTTCCTTTAATTTTATCCTGAATATTTGGAGGTTTTGGAAACTCCCTGCCATTAAAACAGTCAAGCAAAAAAACACTTAATGTAAACTGGGTCATAATGAATCCTTTAATTTTTCCTGGGAAATAACAGAAGTTCCTCGTAATGACATAATTTCACATTTTATTTAAGTTCAAACACTTGGTCTCAAGAAGTTCTTTTTTTTTTTAATGTGGCTCTCAGCAGTTTAACCCTTTATTTTTGAAAATTTTTTTCCTAGATGACTATTCAACAAAAAATTATTGAAATACGTCACTGACAATTGCTTTGATTTGTTTTGTCATTTTTTATGTGCTCTTATTAACAACCCTTTGATCATAGGTATGTTCATAATGGAGGATGACCGGTTTGGCAGCAGCTCTACCAGTACATTTTTTCTTGACATCAACGAAGATACAGAGCCAGCATTTTACGATCGACCTGGACCTATAAAGGATAAAAATTCATTCCCTTTCTTTGCTTCTAGTAAACTTGTGAAGAATCGTATCTTAAATTCACTTACTTTGCCTAATAAAAAACATCGTAGTAGCAGTGATCCGAAAGGAGGGAAACTGTCATCTGAAAATAAGACAAACAACAGGCGGATCAGAACACTTACAGAGCCCAGTGTTGACTTTAATCATAGTGATGATTTCACACCCGTATCCACAGTACAGAAAACATTACAATTAGAAACTTCATTTGTTGGGAATAAGCACATTGAAGACACTGGTAGTACTCCAAGTATTGGAGAGAATGACTTAAAATTCACCAAGAGTCTTGGTACAGAGAATCACAGAGAAAACACAAGCCGAGAGAGATTAGTTGTAGAAAGTTCAACAAGCTCACATATGAAGATACGTAGCCAAAGTTTTAATACAGACACTACAACAAGTGGCATAAGTTCTATGAGTTCAAGTCCTTCACGGGAGACAGTAGGTGTCGATGCTACAACTGTGGACACAGACTGTGGAAGTATGAGTACTGTGGTAAGTACTAAAACTGTTAAGACAAGCCACTATTTGACGCCACAGTCTAACCATCTGTCTCTCTCCAAATCAAACTCAGTGTCCCTGGTGCCTCCAGGTTCTTCTCATACACTTCCTAGAAGAGCACAGTCCCTTAAAGCACCCTCTATTGCTACGATTAAAAGTCTAGCAGATTGTAACTTTAGTTACACGAGTTCTAGAGACGCCTTTGGCTACGCTACACTGAAAAGATTACAGCAACAAAGAATGCATCCATCCTTATCTCATTCTGAAGCTTTGGCATCTCCAGCAAAAGACGTGCTGTTTACTGATACTATCACCATGAAGGCCAACAGCTTTGAGTCCAGGTTAACACCAAGCAGGTGAGCAAATACACGTTTAAAAATGAACAATAATGGTTGCATTTTAACAGACTTAAATGGAAAGCATTAGACAGGTTTTGCATCTACGTAAGCCTCAGAACTGACCAATTATAATTGTTTACTATGGTAGGCTATAAGCTCCTAGTTACCCGATATGATTTGAAATGGATTCTTGCAGCTGCGAGGGGGGAAAAGAAATTCTTTTAGGCCCTGACAATAAACATATATGGTTTGCAAGGACACACAAGTCACAAGCTTTTTTTTATTTCTCGCTTCTGCAAGGATCGATTTTAAAAAGAAGCATGTCGGGGGAATCAGGAGCTTAAGACCTACAATAACAAACAACCTTTTCAGGTAGGTCAATTTAAGGCTCCAAAAGTTGACCTTTATTATTATTATATTTTCTCAATAACTACAAATTTTAGTAAAATTCTTTTCAGTTTGTCTGAAGTAGCTGTGATGATTTAGTAGGAACCTAATGAATATTAAATGAATTACTTGGCCCTCAGGATTAAGCAGTAGCAGTTTACCTATGCTCAAGAACTTTTAGGGAATTTCTATGGCATATCTAAAGATTGTGACCAGTCAAAATAAATAATAATAATTACTAAATAATAAATAATTCTGATTTTACCTTTAAAATATATGCAGTGTAAAATTTGTTGCAAAGATTTCTGTACCTGTTTTTTTGTTTTTGTTGGGCCAAATACTTCTAAAAGTTTACCTAGTTTTTGGTTATTAATTCCCACTTATTTAAATGGATTAGTATTTGTCAGATACTGAGAATATTGCTTGACGTGTATCGTGATCATTAGTGTTATGGGTAGTTATTTCCTTATGTAACCCATTTGGCTTTTACAGAACCAAATTCTTAATAACATTAAGAAGTTATTAAGCAGTTTTACTTCAGTAATGCTAATGCATTTAGTAGAAGGGGTTCCTCTGTAGCAGATTATAAATTATATCCCATTTGATAGACTTTTATAAATTATATGGTGATGTCTCATACAGGAACTCACCCATCTTTGGCAACCTCATCAATTCAGAACAAAGAGAGGCAAATCTCTTAATAGCTCACTAGTTTAAATCTGTGCAGTAAGGTTCATGAATTGTATTCAAAAGAGGTACCTCTGACCCACATTCAAATTTGATATTTGTTTTAACAAGCTTGGATACCAGGTTTTCAGGCCTATGGGAGCAACAGTTAGAAGCTTCTGATTGGTAGGAAGACTATAACAGGAAAGGACAGCTGATAAAATTGGTAGCAAAGGAGGAAACTTTTATATTAAAACAAAATATTTGAAGACTCAGACCACTGCAGCAGCCAGGGGCCAGTAAGTAACGTAGCACAGCAAAACAAGCAGGAGGAGGAGTACCATCGTACAGCTCAGTTCAATAACCAAAGTGCTCACTTTGAACCATTCAGTGAAGTTGATTATATCCCATCAAAGCAGGAATTTCTGTCCAAATTGATGAAGGCCTAGATTAAAGAGTTGTACTGTTTAAATATTCATTAAGAATAGACCAGAAAAGACAGCTAACCCCAAATCACTTATTTCCTAACCAGTCTGGCTTCTTAGAATCTTATTTCCTGTGTTCTCTGTTAGACCAGAAGAAAGTTACTTGGAAGTTTTACTCCTGGAGTAAAATGCCAAGTTATTGGCATTATAAAAGATGAATAGGTGTTTTAATTTCTTGTGAGGGAAAAAAATAAAAACAAGAAAAAATAGTCAAGAGACAAGAACAGCTTGTACAGAGGCATGATGGCATAACAGAATTTTTATGTTCATCAGATCTTTCATTTGTTTTTTCAAATTGTATTTAGTACTTACTGTGTGTGTGAACCAGGTTCCATGGAGGAAAAAATCGTGTCAGCATTAGTCTTTCTGTTCCTACTTCTTACCTTTGGTTATTTCAGAGAAAATGAAAGTGATGGAAGCTAACTACAGATTTACTTTAAAATAACAGTTTGGAATCCAGGCTGAGAAGGACTATTATTATTTGTTTTGTTTTCTAATAAAATTAACAGGGTAGGCATGCAGATACCTATGGTATAATGGATAACATGAATTCAGCAATCTTAAAAATCATCTCTCACTGAACTGTTTCCTTGGGACATGGTAGAACGAACATTGAAATAGGAATCCTTAATCCTAAATTCTAATCCTGGGACTGAGTGAATGAACTTGAAAAGGTTTTGTAAATTATCCTGTAATGTCTCATCTGCCTAGACTTCAACAACTTTGCAAAACTTCATCAATCCAGAACAAAACCAGGCAGACCTCAGTGGCTCACTGTTAAGAATCTGTGTGGGAAAGTTCATGAATTTTGAAATATCTAGGCCTCAGTTGCCTCATCTAATAGAATTTGGACTAGATCAGTGGTTTTAAGCTTTTCAAATATTGCTTTTTAAGTAGAGAATCTCTTTTTTCACAGAAACATTTCTATGGAAACCCAATATGCAGAATAGATTAAAATGGAGCTAGTCAGTTGAAATAGAGATCAGGAGGGCAAGTAATCCAGTAATTCCTTCCTATACCTCCAGTACTCCTTTAAGAGTTTTATGAAGTAAGAGAGGTTTAACAATATAATTTTAGAACCACTGACCTGTTTTATGAAATTTGTCAATTTCAGTTAGTGGTTTTTAAGCAGAAATTAGGAGTGGTTTTTCTTATGACAATTTTTTTTTAAGGTTTTATTTATTTGTCAGAGAGAGAGAATACAAGTGGGGGAGTGGCAGGCAGAGCAGGCAGAGGGAGAAGCAGGCTCTCTGCTGACAAGGAACCTGATGCAGGACCCTGGGATCATGACCTGAACTGAAGGCAGAAGCTTAACCGGCTGAGCCACAGGTGTCCCAACTATGATAATCTTAATAGCTACCATTTTGAAGGATTTCTTTTGTGTGCATTACAAAATAATAATTTTTTATATATATCAGGCTACATTGTTATATTTTAAATGACTTGGGTTTCTAAATGCCAGTGCACATTAACATGGAGCCTGTGTGGTGCCTTGTATATACACAGCAGATGCCTAGTAAATATTTTAGCATGTATGCTGCATGAATAAGAAATCTGTATCAAGAAATCTGTATCTTACAGAAATATCGGTATACCATATTTATTATGGAGTCACTAGTAAGGAATGCATTGAGGTAATATCAGTGCTTTAAATAAAACTGTCTTGTAATATTTACAAATGATAACATTATTGCTGTTTTGTGTCTTCTGTGTTACATAAATCTTGTTGCTAAAGCATTAATTACCACACAAAGGATGATAAGGATTCTTATTCTTCATAAAAATAATGTTAAATGATTTAGAGTTAATAAATATGCCCTTAGTTGTATAATAGCAAATTTACTAGTTTGAAATGATTGTGAAGATAGTCCTTGGATCATACCTGTGACTTCTGAGGTCATTTTTTAAAAAAAATTCTAAATATTGAAAGTTATCTTAATTGCCCACCTTTTCACTTTTACCTGGGAGGTCATAGCAGTTGTTTTTTGTAACAGCCTCATGGTCTTTTGTATATCATTTTATAACACCTAAATGATTTCAAGTGTTTATATGCTCTTAATAAACAAGATGGCACTGTTTGGTACGTGGCTAGCTACTTATCTTTTATGAAGTTACAAAAATAAATTAATTTTTCTTTTACAAATCAAAAACTAATGCAAGTGGGTTTTTTTTATGGTTTTATAGGTTCATGAAAGCTTTAAGTTATGCTTCATTAGATAAAGAAGATTTATTAAGTCCTATTAATCAAAATACCCTGCAGCGATCCTCCTCAGTGAGGTCCATGGTGTCCAGTGCAACGTATGGTAGTTCAGATGACTATATTGGTCTTGCTCTTCCAGTAGACATCAATGATATATTCCAGGTATCATGAATTCTATTTTCTTATTATTTCATACTGTATAACTGCTTACTAGAAATTACAGTTTAGAGTGAATACTATTTTGAGAGAAGATAATTTTTTAAGGCAGTTTTGAAAAACATTTTATGATGAAAATTATTTCACCTCTCTCAACTATTCTGTACTTTTATTATTTAGTATATTCAAGTCCCCAGAACATTAAATTCCTTCTCTTCCCATTCTAAATCAGCATCTTGTTTGATTACTTTATCAGTATATTCTCTAAAGTTTAGTGAATTTTTAACTTTGCTTTTTAATCACATTGGACTTATCCTTATTTTTTGTCTCTTATTTTTTGTTTTTTGACATTGAACACAAAGTTGTGTAAGTTTGAGATATGCAGTATATTCCTTCCTTTCCCCCCCCCCCCGGTAATCCTTGAACCTGTTTATCCTGCATAGGACAGCCACATGTGTCCAGTCATATAAGGTGGTCCTAATCCCATGAGCTACTCTCAGATACCTACATGATATAATAGTAAAGAATCCTCATTTGCTCAGGAGTCTAAAGACATTTTAGATAAATTCTAAAAATATCTATTTTAATATTTATTTAAATTACCGAGAGTAGATAAGAATTTTAAAGATTATTTGTTATTTTATCAAGTTTTGGTAATTTTAACCTTCTTTAGTGAACTTTTTGTTGTAGGTTCATGTGCTGTAGTAATTCTATTTAAATAGCATTTCATTTAATTTTGCTAATATTCATAAAGTGAACTTCTTAATAATTTATCTATTTTAGGTAAAGGATATACCCTATTTTCAGACAAAAAACATACCTCCACACGATGATCGTGGTGCCAGAGTGTTTGCCCATGAGGCAGGAGGTAATGCATGGTTTCTGTTCTTATGAGACTCTTCTTTATATTAAAAAGAAAATTCTTTTTAAAACAAAGTTGATTAAAAAGAAAAATTTTCCGGTAGGATGATACTAAAAATTCAGATATACTTACTTTTGGGCCAACTTAAAAATTATGCCAAAATAATTGTTTGAGTCAATTTAAAACTAAACCACAATATATTTTTGTGAGGGAGTTAAGAAAGTGTTCTCAGCCTCTCAAGAAGACAAAAACTAGATCATTTTATTCTGTTTTTAAAAACTAATACATGAAAAATTCGTAATACTAACTCTCAAAGGTCTAAGGAACAGGTGTTTGGGGAAAGGAGAGAGATAAAAACATACATTACATGATCTCTCTGTTATGAACAATAAGATTTTAATGAATATATGCATGTCAGCCATAGGTTTAAAACTTCATAAGCTTGATTTTTTTTTTTAATAAGCACCTCTTTAGACTCAGAATTATTACATTTCTTTATGGAAATACTGAGAATAATTAAAATTATGTCTTGTATAATTTTAATTTTGCATTTAAAATTTTATACTGAAGAAATACAAGCTTATCTGCTAAATTTATTTTCCTAATTTTAAGCAAATTACTCTTTTTTCTCCCCAATTAAGGTTAAGATTTTGAATCATAAAAAGAGTTCTGGTTTTCTGCCCTAATTTTCCCTCTTTAAAAATTTATATAGTTGGAGACATCTTGAAAAGAGGTGTCATTGATACTATCTTTATCAGATTTTGTTTCATATTTACTTATGCACAGGTCTTCCATCTGGAACTGGAGGTCTTGTAAAAAACTCTTTTCACTTGCTACGACAGCAGATGAGTCTTACGGAAATAATGAATTCAATCCATTCAGATGCTTCTCTGTTTTTAGAAAGTACAGAAGACACTGGATTACAGGAGCATACAGATGATAACTGCCTTTATTGTGTCTGTATCGAAATTCTGGGTTTCCAGCCCAGTAATCAACTAAGTGCAATATGTAGTCATTCAGGTAAGTGATTATGTCCTTCTCCACCTAAGTTGAATCTGCTCCTGTCACAAGTCATGTCCCACCTCTGTTGACTGTCCTTCTTACTCAGTTCTCACTACCCCAGCCTTAGTTCAGTCACTCAACATTTCCCTATTGGAGGATTGGAGGTTAGAGTTTTGTCTCCAATTTTGGCTCCTTCCAATTCACCTTTCATACTATTGCCTGAGATTAGTCTGTTGACAGTTCTTTACTGGCTATTCATGCCCAGCACACAAGATTCTTTGTGTGATCTGTTGTCTTTTTTTTTTTTTTAATTGGACTTAACATAGAATGTTACATTAGTTTTGGATATACAATATAATGATTCAGCAATTCTGTTTTTCTTCTTTTTAAATTATTTTTTAATTCCAGCATAATTAACATAATAGTGTTATATAGGTTTCAGGTGTACATTATGGTGATTCAACAATTCTGTATGTTCATCAAGATAAATTTGTTCTTGATCCTCTTTATCTCTTTCACCCCTGGCCCCACCTACCTCTCTTCTGGCAGTCACCATTTTGTTTGCTGAGTTTTAGAGTCTCTTTTGTTTATTTGTGTTTCTTGTCTTTTTCTGATGACTTCAGTTAGCATTATTCTCTCTAGGTCCATCCATTCCTGCTGTTGCAAATGGCGAGATCTCATTCTTATGGCCAAGTAATACTCCATTTTGTGTGTGTGTGTGTGTGTGTGTGTGTGTGTATACACCACATCTTTAGCCAATCACTATGAATACACACTTGGGTTCCTTCCATATCTTGGCTATTATAAATAGTGCTGAAATAAGCGTAGGAGTGCATATATCTTTTCAGATTAGTATTTTCATTTTCTTTGGGTAAACACCAAGTAGTAGAATTACTGGATCATGGTATTTCCATTTTTAATTTTTTTTCAGGAACTTCCATACTGTTTTCTACAGTGGCTGTACCAAAGGGCATTCACATCAATAGTGCATGAGAGTTCCTTTTTCTCCACATCCTCACCGGCAGTTGTTATTTCTTGCGTTCTGATTTTAGCCATTCTGACAGGTGTGAGATGATATCTCATTGTGGTTTTGATTTGCATTTCCCTGATGATGAGTGATGTTGAGCATCTTTTCGTGTGTCTCTTGGCCATCTGTATGCCTTCTTTGGAAAAATGTTCAGGTCCTCTGCTCATTTTTAATTGGATTACTTGGTTTTTTGGTGTTGAGTTGTAGAAGTTCTTTATGTATTTTGAATTTTAAGCCATTATTACGTATGTCATTTGCAAATATCTTCTCCTATTCAGTAGGTTATCTTATTGTTTTATTGATGGTTTCCTTTGCTATGCAAAGTCTTTTTATTTTAGGGTAGTCCCAATAATTTTTTAATTTTGCTTTTGTTTCCCTTGCCTTAGGAGACATATCTAGAGAAATATTCCCATAGCTAATGTCAAAGAAATTAGTACCTTTTATTTTCTCTGAAAGTTTTTGGTTTCAGGTCTTACCTTTAGGTCTTTAATCCATTTTGAATTTATTTTTCTGTATGTGGTAAGAAAGTGGTCCAGTTTCATTCTTTTGCATGTAGCTGTCCAGTATTTCCAGCACGACTTGTTAAAGAAACTGTCTTTCCCCCCTTGTATAATCTTGCCCCCTTGTATAATGTGTCATAAATTCATTGGCCATATAAGTGTTGGTTTATTTCTGGCCTCTCTGTTCTGTTCTAGTGATCTATGAGTCTGTTTTTGTGCCAGTACCATACTGTTTTGATTACTTCAGCTTTGTACTCTGTCTTGAAATTTTCAAGATTACTTGACTATTTGAGGTCTTTTACCATTCCATACAAATTTTAGTATCGTTCTAGTTCTTTGAAAAATACTGTTGCTAATTTGATAGGGATAACATTAAATCTGTAGATTGTTTTGGGTAGTATGGGTATTTTATCAAGAGTGGATCTTGTAATCCATGAGCATGAATTATCTTTATTTGTGTCATCTTCAGTTTCTTTCATCAGTGTTTTCGTTTTCAGCATATAGGTCTTTTGCCTCCTTGGTTAAGTTTTTCCCTAGATATTTTCTCATTTTTGGTACAATAGTAAATGGAATTGTTTTCTTAATTTCTCCTTCTGCTACTTCATTATTAGTATATAGGAATGCAACAGATTTCTTTATATTTCATAACTGTAGGCATGAAAAATGTGTATTCCCTTTTATTCCCTCTTTCCTCTCCTCCCTCCTGACACGCAAACTCACACACAAACAGCCCCTTTGGCTGGTCCACCTCATCCTAAACGTCAGGATTCTACCTGTGAAGCTCTCTCTCACTCTCTAAGTCAGATGTTGACATTCCTTCCTCTTTACTCTCATTGGCTTTTGTACATAGATCTCTTATAATCATTACTGGTTGGTTATTTTTTTCCCTTCCACTCATTAAGTTCCTTCACTGTATGGACGGTCATGTCTTTTCATTTTTATATTTCTAGTACCTAGCTGCATACTGCTTTGTGTAGTAGACAATACGTTTTTGGTGAGAGCAGACTCAGATTCACCTTTCTTGTTTGATTCAGTAAATGACATATGCAGGTCTTCCACAACTCATGATGGAGTTACATCCCGATAAACCCATCGTAAGTTGAAAAAAATCTTAATTCAAAATGCATTTAATATACCTAAGCTACCTAACATTATGGATTAGTCTGTCCTATCTTAAACATGCTCAGAACATTTATGTTAGCCTATAGCTAGGCAAAATCATCAACACAAAGTCTATTTTATAATAAAGTGTTGACTATCTCATGTAATTGATTAAATACTGTACTGAAAGTGAAAAACAGAATGGCTGTTTCGGAACAGAATGGTTGTAGTGTATTGGCTGTTTACCCTCATGATCACATGCAGACTGGGAGCTGTGGCTCGCTGTCACTGTCCAGCGTCACAAGAGAGGATCATAGTACTGCAAATGGCTAGCCCAGGGAAATTTCCCAATTCAAAATTTGAAGCAATGGAGTCTCTACTGAATGTGTATCATTTTTGCACCATTGTAAAGTCCAACCATCATAAGTTGGGGACCATGTATATTAGAACTTCAAACTAATAAGTGTTCGTATATGTGTTTAAAGTGTTTCCATGGATTCCTTTTCTTGGTATCACTTAGCCACACTCAGAAAAACCTAGTGATATCAGAGTTCTCTGGGTCACTCTTCTAAATTTCTCCTTGGTGTTCTGATTCAGAGCTTTCCAGCTGATGGGTTGTAGCGTGCTGATGCACTACAGATGAGATATGGGTGTGCTGAGATCGTTAATTCCCTCAGTGTTTCCATGCTGCTGGGGCTGGGGTTTGGACAGACCCTTGGACTAGGCACTTTCCACTATGAACAGTCCTGTCCAGGGCCCTTGCATGTTGTAATTATTGTCATTTCCCGCAAGTGAGAGGTTTGGGCAGTATTGTTCTGATGTATTGCACACAGTAAAAAAAATACTCTGTTTTAAATAATCACTTGACTCTACATCATTTATGATATTTTAGTTTCTGCAAGTTCTTCATTTGTATACTTATTCATCAAATACTTATGAAGTACTTACTATGGATTTTACGTTACTGTTTTCTACTTATTTTATCAAACAAGAAATAGGGAAACCAGCCCCTCAAGTACCTAGTCACCTAATTCTAATCCATTTGTGACCTGTAGTGGGGAGCGGGATCAGGCGGAGCATCGTGAGGTTTGGGACTTGTGAAAGACGTGCTGCAGCCATCAGAGCCTCTCAGCTGGTTGGCCAGTGATGTGAAGTGTTAGTGTAAGAAGCAGCAGTGGAAGAATAGCTCTGAATTGGGCAATGATTACAGTTTACTACTGATACCACCTTAGAAGTGTGAAGGGTGGAAGGCCAAGTGGTTAAAAAGTCGCCAAACGTTGACTCACTGATTCATGCCCTCAACATAATATTGTGCTGCTACCATGGGTCAGGCATTAAACTAGATGACAGAAAAACATTTGTGAGAGGAAAAAACAAAACAAAAAAACCACTGTTCTTGCACTCTTTGAGCTTCATTCAGTGGGGGAAGAAATGGATGAATGGATTGATTGATCACTTGATCAGTCGATTAGTGAATATAATACTATATTTGTAACAAGTGCACCAAGAATAGCTACATGGTATTAGCAAAGGAATATAACCAAGTAGGCAGGTCAAAAAAGAGACTTCTGAAGAAGGTACTATTGAGCTATGATCTAAAGAATGAATAGAAGCTAAAAAAGTGAAGATGGAGTATAGAAAATTTGAAGACAGAACAGCTTGAGCAAAGTTCTTCTGTCATGAGAGCATGCATGGGGAGTAGTAGGGACAAAAAAGACGCCTGTGTGGATAGAGCTCAGACAGTAAGAGGGAAGGAGAGACATGATCAGCCTAGAGAGATAGGCAGGCACCAGGTCCTGCAGAACCCTGGCTACTCAAAGTCTGGTCAGTGGGCCAGCAGCATCAGCGTCACCTGAGAGCTTGTCAGAAATGCAGAATCTCAAACTCCACCCTACATACTGAATCAGAATCTTCACTTCCACGAGACTGCCAGGTTGTTTGTGTGCACAATAAAGTTTGAGAAGCATTCCTATAGGCCGTATTGAGGATGTTGTTTATCAGAAAGAAGACTTCCATATTGTCCATTTCAGATGACTAGAAAATAATCTCTGTGCTATTTAATGATCATTTTAAAGGAACATCAAGACTGGAACATAAGACGTTTCTTTCTCTAAAACTTCTGGTCTGGTGGTAATGGTTCAAAAATGTAAAGCTCAGAGGAAAGGCTATTGGAATCAGATATCTGGTAACATTTTATTCTGTATCTGCCACCTTCACAGATTTTTATGCATTGTATGGTTCTAGTATGCTTAAAGGAATGATTTCTTTTTTTTTTTCTTAATGAGAATGCTTGACATGGTCAGGAATAGGACCTGACTCTTTACAGGTTAGAAATGTTAGGAGTCATCATAGGTTAAAGTTGAGGCCGGTATATCTTTTCAGAAACATGTTGACTGAATGAAGTATAACTTTCTTATTGTTCTTTGTGCTGAAATACTTTGTCATCATAGTCCCTGGGTGGCTTATCTCCTGATTCTAAAACAATATAGTCATCTCTTACCTGGTTATTCAGCATTACTGTTTTTTAAGTACATCTTCAGTTCTCAAATCTTGGCAATAGTTTTGTTTTTTAAGTCAGTGAATGATTAAGTAGCATGTGTTACTTTTAAGTGCCTGAAAGGCACATGATTTCCTTAATAACCAGAATTTTAAAACTATGCTGAATTTGTAGATCTTCTTTTCTAAGGAATGAAAGCATTTTCTACTTAGTATTTTGTAAACTGTAATCTTAGGAAGTGTTTAGAAGTGAGATGAAGGGGTCATATCTAGTCTATGGAAAACAACAGGGAGAGATTGACATTGGTTTGGTTTCCTGGGCTTTAAAAATAGAGCTTTTTTTTCTCTACTGTGACAACATGCTGTAGTAGAAAGAGTACTGAACCATCTGTCAAGAGCTCTTACCTTCTGGCTGAGTTGTGTCTCCTCTCTCCGAATCTCTCTTCTTTCATGAGATGAAAACTTTAATTAATTTCCAATATTTCTTATAGTACTAAGGTTGTATAATTTTGTAGGTTGCCCAGTGTTACTCCCTAAAAGGATAGCTAAAGACTTCCTGATGATGTCCATTTGCTTTAATCACTATAAGTGCTCAGGAAAATTTTAAATCAAAAAAGTTAATGTCACTTTAGCAACACTGAGGTGTTTGGTTGACTTCAAAATCCCATCTAGGAGTACTTTAGCAATGCATGGGTAGTGTAGTAAATTTAATTCTAAGGAATGAACTGGTAAGCTCAGGGAAGTATAACTTATATTGGTAATTATTAAATGGGGAGAAAAGCAAGTCATAGAATAATAATACAGCATAATCCCACTTACACACCCAAAGAACTAGAAAAACAAATTTAAAGTAGCAAAAGATCTTTAATTTTTTTATTTTTTTTTAAAGATTTTTTATTTATTTATTTGACAGAGATAGACAGCCAGTGAGAGAGGGAACACAAGCAGGGGGAGTGGGAGAGGAAGAAGCAGGCTCCCAGTGGGGGAGCCCAATGTGGGACTTGATCCCGGAACGCCGGGATCACGCCCTGAGCCGAAGGCAGCAGCCTAAGGACTGTGCTACCCAGCTGGCCCCAAGAGATCTTTAAAAATATGTATGTCGGGAGCGCTGGGTGGCTCAGTTGGTTAAAGGTCTGCCTTCGGCTCAGGTCGTGATCTCAGGGTCCTGGGATCGAGCCCCGCATCGGGCTCTCTGCTTCTCAGGTAGTCTGCTTCTCCCTCTCACTCTCCCTCTGTGTGCTCTCTGTCTCAAATAAATAAAATCTTTTAAAAAAAAGATAACATATGTCAAACTTCTAATCGTTATTTCCCTTTGGAGAGGTATTTAGTGTGGGGGTGGGAATAATGGGAACAGGGGATAGTAAGGTATCTTCCTGTTTTATTCTATATACATCTTTATTTGAGTTCTTTAATCATATATTCATATATTATTTTTGTAATTTAAGGAAATAAAATTTATGTGTGTCTCTTAGAATTCAACAAATTTCACTATCTGAGCAGTACGAATTTACTTTGAAGATCATTTTGGAAAATAATTGTTGAAAACTGGAAAGAAATCACAAGAAATCATCTCCTCTATGGTATATAATGAAGCATAGGAATTAAACCATTATGATACTTTAATAGAAATAACTGATTTTTTTCTTCAGACCTTCAAGACATTCCATATTCTGATTGGTGTGAGCAGACTATCCATAATCCCTTAGAAGTGGTTCCTTCTAAGTTTTCGGGGATTTCTGGATGCAGTGATGGAGTGTCTCAAGAAGGCTCGGCCAGCAGCACCAAAAGCACTGAATTGCTACTAGGTAGGTTTTCAGATTTATATCCAAGCATTGTTTATAGAACTATACTTAGTTTGGTTGTTGTCGATCAATAATGTTAATTGAAGTTGTCTCAAAACTACGACAAGTCAGTTTTATTCAGGTGTCCTTAGCCCACTCTTGCCACTGCTGTTGTGTGTCCTCTGAGTTGTCCTTTTCCATTAGAATTCTGTTCCCAAAATGATTGGCAGGTTATGCGCAGTTTATCTCAGTTTGAGATCTTCAAGTATGATTTAAAAACAAGTCTCATGAGTTGTTATCATTTTCTGTTGTGATAAAGATAAAATATTTTCATCTTTTCTTTAGGTGTTAAAACAATTCCAGATGATACACCAATGTGCCGAATACTCCTTCGCAAAGAAGTTTTGAGATTAGTCATTAATTTGAGTAGTTCAGTTTCAACTAAATGTCATGAAACCGGGCTTTTAACGTAAGTAAACTATAAACGTCAGTTTTCTTCGTTCTGCTTTCTAGGGTGAAAAGATCCTTGAAATACTTCAAAAGTTAGGCTAATTAATTACATCAGTAGTTCTGCATGGTATATCTGTGTGAGGCTAGAATTTCTTCATGTACTCCAGCCAAAGTAACATATGGTCAAAGACTGAACGCAGAAGTAGGTATGTGAATCCAGCTATCTTCTATTAAGCTGGACTTCAAAGAGATCTGTAAAAATGTAAAATACCACTCTTTACACTTTCTTCCGTTTTAGAAAATATTTTTCATTAAAATGTAAATATTTATGGGGTGCCTGGGTGGCCCAGTTAGGCATCTGACTCTCCATTTTGGCTCAGGTCATGATCTCAGGGTCATGAGATCAAGCCCCATGTTGGGCTCCGCACTCAGGCCAGAGTCTGCTTGGGATCCACCTCCCCCCCCACCTCTCCATCCCCCCAACCCCTGTGCTCATGCTCTCTCTGTCTCAAAAAAAAAAAAAAAAAAAAAGTGTATATTTATGTTAACAAGTAATGGGTTTTGTTTTTTAAATGAATTAAAATATATTTTGAAGTTTTCTCAATTTTAATTTCTAATATGGTAATTATCAATGTCTATAGCCCACAAGAAATAAGCTTTTGGGGGGTCTTTATAATTTTTAAGAAAGTATGGGAATCCTGAGACTAAACAGTTTGAGAAAAGCAGGTCTACACAAAACAAGTGTTATTTTCTTGGTTTAATTTTTTCTCTAATTTTTCCTCTTTTTGTAATAAAAGTTGCAAAATTTTCATTTTTTTCTAAATCATAGCAACATGATAAAGGAAAATTCACATTGAATCCACTATGACCATCGTTGATCTGCACTATTAAAAGTAGAGTGGTGGGGCGCCTGGGTGGCTCAGTCGTTAAGCATTTGCCTTCGGCTCAGGGCGTGATCCCGGAGTCCTGGGATCGAGCCCTGCATCGGGCTCCCTGCTCCGCTGGGAGCCTGCTTCTTCCTCTCCCACTCCCCCTGCTTGTGTTCCCTTTGTCGCTGGCTGTCTCTCTCTCTCTCTGGTCAAATAAATAAATGAAATCTTTTAAAAAAATAAAAAAATAAAAGTAGTATGGTCCTCAAAAGAAATGCAGCTCAGAGTCTCCTATGGACTTTTTAAAAAAACCGTGACAGAGATGCCAGGGTCCCCCTGCAGACCTCCTGGCCAGATGCTCTAGCAGTAGTGGATCCTTAGCCTGTGTACTACCCCACTGCACCCCACCCCTGCTTCTGAGGTGCTGTCTTAGCTAAAAGCTACTGTTAGAAGGTGGAAGGATACAAAGAGATAGCCTAGTCAAGGATATTTCAAACTTAATTTTGAAAATAGTTGAGTCATCCTAGGATGATAAATAAATTTTACAATTTCTCATGCTAGTGAAAAAGAATATTTCTGACTCTCTGAGAAGCTTTTGGGTTTTAATCATTTTAAGAGATAATCTAGTTGAAGTGTGACGTAGGAATATTTAATATTTTATATTCTTATGTCATCATTCCAAATGCGCCATCTGATCAATGTGTGGAGGAAAAAATTATTTAAAACGCGATGTTTTGGAGGGAAAAATAGGTAAGTCCTTATTAGTAGTTTTTAATCACACCATCGTCTTTTCTTTGGTTTTAGGATTAAGGAGAAGTATCCGCAAACATTTGATGACATCTGCCTTTACTCTGAGGTTTCCCATTTGCTCTCACACTGCACATTTAGACTTCCGTGTCGGAGGTTCATACAAGAATTATTTCAAGATGTACAGTTTTTACAAGTAAGTAAGACTTGTATTTCTGAAATTTACCTTTCAAGAAAAATTCTGTGTTTGGGGTTAAGTTAAAAGACAGATTCTCTCTCTTGATGCGCTAGAAAGTCATTGACAGTTTACCTCTTCTTTCTTAGATGCATGAAGAAGCAGAGGCTGTGCTGGCAGCACCACCAAAGCAACCGATAGTTGATACAGCTGCTGAGTCCTGACCTCCTGTTTATGGTGTCTGCAGATGAATACCGCACATACTCATATTTGTGGATTTCCTAAAAGCCGCAGAAAATGCTGACTGACTGGGCAGCAAAGACCGGAGTCTCTTCTGTTCCAGCAATTCCTGGTACATGCACAGTTGGAACTGCAGACTTCCCTAACCAAAACAACTTCCTCTTTTCCCGGTTGAACCCTCTGGGGGTTCATTGCTCATTACCACAGTTTTCAGAGTTTTAGTTACCATTATATGCAAGAGCCAAGCACTGAATACCTACATAGGTTTTCTATTTTTTCATTTTAAGAGCATAATAACAGTGGAACAATAATAGGATATGCAGAAGCACCCTTCACACAGTTACTTCTGAAATCTTTTTTTTTTTAGGGTAAATATAAAGATGCCTTGTTTGTTAACTAACTCGTGGGAACCAGGAATCCGTGTCTCTGAGGCTGCACCCTGTCCCACAGTGGGGTGTGCTGTAACTGCTGGTATTAGAGGGGGAACTTTGGCCCTTCCACATTTTTCTTAATATTTCTAACACTACTTCAGAGGTTTGTAACCTCAAAGCAAAAGAAGAGCCTCAACAACCCAGGACTTATAAGTTATTTTTATGTTACTAGACTTGCAAACAGTTTGTTTTCTGTCTCTTCAGTTTTGTGGCAATGTGTTATCATAGGCTATTTGAACCAATTAAGGTTTTTCACTACAGTTCCTGACTCAAATCAGAATGTCATTTGATAATTCAAAGTATTTCCCATTTGTAGAATGGACATGTTTTCAGTGGACTTCTCATTTTCATCAACTTCCCATATCACCATTTGAAACAGGAACTTGAACAAGCACTATTAATTGAGACCTAAAGCAAAAGAAAGCAGTAAATAACACTTTGGATCTCCTGAGGAAGAGAGAAGTTTGCCTCCGATTTACACATTCCGTGGGAAAAGAAGAGCCATATTTCCTTTTTAAAAAAATCATTAACGCAACTTTATGATTAAAAATTGTAGTGAAAAGCCTTAAGTACCAAATTTTAAAGCAGCAGTAATTTAAATTTTTTTATATCAGTGTTCTTGTTTTGCACAAACTAAATGCAGTGATAGGTGAGTTTATCAGTAGTCATTGCCTTTATCACACTTGTGAAGTTGTTAAGTTGATGAGGGCAAGGTTTTGTTTGTGTGTTTAATTTGTATATGTTTAAAGATATTTGGAAATCTTTACAGGAATTAAACATATATGCAAATTTGTATATAAAAATAGCATGGCCATCACCATTAGAATGCTTGTAAAAATGAAAGGATTATCTTTTTTGAGGTCTATATATAAATAGAAAAAAAATCCAGCTGGACTGATTAGGACCCTTTTTTAAATTCATTTGTTTATACCATTTTTACAGTTACACATCAGCTTTGACCCAGTCCTAGTACCTTAAGATTTTCCCATAGTACAGATCCTTTTTATAACGGGCTTGTTCTTTGAGATCTCTGTAAAGAACCCTGTGAACTAGAAAACGTAACTCACAGAGATAGTTTTTTTGTTGTTTTTTTTGTTTTGTTTTGTTTTTTTAATTTACTGGCACTGAAAGTTCCAATTGGGATGAAGCGTTTCATCTCACTTCATAACACCTCTTTGACTGCACTTCAGTGAATTGTTCTTACATGCACTGTGTAGCAACTTACATTATAACAAAGCAGATAAGGGCTGTAAGCTGCTGCTTATGTTAAAAAGTGGTTCTTCAGATTTTCTCTCATAAAATCCAAGTGAAAATAAAATATTTTTTTTAACTTTAATTTATCACTGAACCCAAGTGTGTATTTAAATGTTAACAGTACTTTTAAGAACGTTGCCTGTCACCTTGGTCTTTGGTTTTGGATGATTAAAATGCCTTCCAGAGAACCAGATGTCAGAGTTACTAGACCAAATAGTGGTTAAAAACTCCAAAGGAGGTAATTTAGTATCTTATTCATTATGGGGTTGACATATTTTAGACATTCATTTTAAACACTACCTCAGTTAATATAGAATATAAAATCTGTGGTTTAATCCCTCAAAAGTTAATAGTAATTCTTTTTTTGTCACACACACACACACACACACACACACACACCTGTTCCCATCCCGGAGCCCACTTCACTCCTCTATCCTGAAATGAAGTCTTTGTTACTATTAGCCTGAACAGTTTTTTTGACTAGTACTTTGAAAGACATGTGTGTATACATTATAATAATTGCCTATAGCACTTAGTTTGAAGAGACAGAGTTTTGTGGTTATCAGTAATCTAAGAAAAAATGTCTATACTTAAATGTATAGTGCTATTTTTGGTTTCTCCATGTTTCACTGACAGGTCTAATACGTTTTCAAGTACTCGTCTGTATAAAAGTAGACTTTCATGATGAAAAATGCTCACATGCAGTGCCAAGTGATTAACTTAGTGTTTAAAAATATTGAATTATAGCAGAAAAGATTAGGAATGGTGTCAGTGGTCATAGAAATAATTGAGAAAATCATCTATAAATAATAGATACTACCAGACTATAAAATACCAAAATAATGTCAATACTGTAGTTTTTCAAGATTTTAGAATTAATCTTAGTCCTTATAAATTTGTACTATTGGTAATTATTGAATAATTTGGAGGAATTTGGACAGTTGTGCTGGTTGTAAACTGTGAATATCTAATTGTAAAGTGAATTGTCATTTCTAATTGAAAATTTTTTTTCAAGAACAGATTTCAGCTTCACATACTAAGTAAATACTGATAAATAATAAGGAAATTAGAAATTAGTATTAATAATTAAATATGGTCTAAAATTTCTTATACTTCTATTTCCTATTTATGCCTAGCTAGATTTGAAGGGGGGACGTCTCCCTAATAAAAATTTTTCTAATAAAGATTAGTAGCATAAGTACATTCTGTAAGACAGCGACATTAAAAGAGGCTCTTTGGAGGGATATACATTCTTACACTAGTAATTCTAACATCATGTGTACAAGTTCTTTTGAAATGGTAGCTTTAATAGTTTTCAGCTCTTTTATCCAGAGCTTGAGATCATTAAAGCTGAGTTTTTCAGGGCATATTAAAGTGTTCAACAGTGAGGTGTCAATGCTTATTTAGATTTGTCTACTGCTCTTTATAAATTTTTTTTCATTCCATTCAGAGGATGCCTTTTATCCCCACATTAAAGCACAGATCATTGAGCAATAAAAACTAATTAAATTCTCATCCAAATTACAACTGCACTTTTTGCATGGTAAGAGTGAGGTGCTGATTTTGTGTGAGATTAGCTTTGTAAACTACCTTGGGAAAAAGTCCTTTGGAATTAAGGTATTCCCCCTTTTGTTTCATGCTTCCAGTGTTGTCTAAAATTCACAATCCATTAAACATGGGAAAAAAAGTAGAATTAACTGAGAGAGTTTTTATGAGAAGAACTGATGGAATAAAAGAACATTTCAGGTTTTCCAAAATGTAAGTTGGGAAAGGTCTCCCTTGCCTCCCCATTCAGGAAATCCATTATCACCAGCTTAATTTCAAGAGTATCACTACACTGAGAGTTTCATTATAAAAGCGTGCTAGTGAAATGGATAGCAGTGCTTATCAGACAATATTGAAATCTGTGAGAATCTTTCTAGGAACATTTCTTTTTTCCTTTTAGTTCCAGGTTCCCAAAGTTTTTTTCATTCATAGTAGGTTTTTACAACTCACACAGAATGTGGATCTCCCCCCCCGCCCGGAGTATTTTTATAATGTAGGTGCATAGCTATGCCACAGCACGCATTAATTGCACATCTTGTTTGATTTTCTTTACAAAATATTTACTTTGAAAAATATAATTTATGCCAAAAAAGTATACCTTGTAATTTTGCCACTAAATAGGTTGATTTAGCACAAAATACAAAGTCTTGGGGCAGGGGGTTGGATAAAAATTTTTCATAGATAATAGTTGAAAAATGTTCCATTACTGGCCTGGCAGAAACCCTGAAGCTGCATTGTAAAACAAATGGTGTAAATTTTGAAAAGTGGTAAGGGATTGTGAAAAAATCTCAGACTTAATGCTCCCTAGCCACATGATATCCTTCTTTTTTTATTTAGTAATAAGCTGCTACATATTTGGAGGTTCTGGTGTTTGTAGGTCACTGAACAGACATTGAAATCTGATTTATATTGTATAACTGTAACATAGAAAGAAAAAGTATTTATATATTTTCCGTAAGACTATTTCATTGAGTTGTGTATAATTTAAAGAAGGTTTGTCCCCAAATGGTTTTGCTCACCTTGATTTTTTTTGTGTGTGGTTTTCTTGTTTTTGTATAATGTGTACAGTTTATGTCAAGGGCATTAAAAGCCTCCTGAAGCATAATCTTATCAAAGGGATACATTGTTAATAAAATGTACTTAAAATTCTTAAAACTTGTGTTCTCTTTGAAATTTTAAAACAATCAGTGTTGATTTGAATTACATACTACAGAGGCTGATAAATGTGACTCCCGGTAAAAATGATTTTTAAGTACCACAGGTAAGAGTCTAGTTCAATAGTACATTAGTGGCTATTCCAGATGTTTTAAAGTATCCGTACTTAAACATTCTTCGTAATCTAATCAAACAAATAGCTTTACAGGTTTTATTTTTAACTTCAAATCATTATAAAGTGTTTGAAAAAATGAGTCTATCTTTAGACAGAATAGTTCTGAATTTTTTGAGGAGATAATATACAACATAACTGATGATGGTATGATGATGACATTTCTGTGGAAGGTACCTGATTTCTCACGCAGAAGCTGTCCTATCAGATAGGCTATCAGTACAGCCACCTAGTGGCAAAAGAAAATACCACAATGGAAATTACCAAGGCTGGAGAACAAAATTCGGTGTCAAAGACAGGTCAAAGCTAGATTATAGTTGACTAAACGTGGTAAAATGTATGTCTCACTTTCAGAAATAGATTTGTTTGGATAGATAGGTCTTTAGGCACATTCCTGTATATCGTTTTCCCATTGCCTTCTGTATATGTGTGTTGTTCAACAGAAACATAGTTGGCCCCAAAATAAACTAAAAGCACACTTAATACATCAGACAGCTGGTCTTTGAAAAATGTGGACCTACATTTCAGCAAGTTTGTTTAATTTGAAAAAAACCCCGATTCTTTGGTATATAAAAGTTCTCAAAAGTAAAGTACTGTCTTAGTCCATTCAGGCTACTATAAGAAAACGCCACAGACTGGGTAGCTTACAAACAACAGAAATCTCTCTCTACAGTTCTGGAAGCTGGAAGTCTGAGGCCAGAGCGCTAGCACAGTTGAGTGAGGGCCCTCTTCTAGGTCCCAGAGTCGTCTTGTGTCCTCACATGACAGAAGGAATAAGGAGCCTTGCAGGGTCTCCTAAGACCATTAATCCCAAGTACATGAGAGCTCCAGCCTCGTGACCTAATCACCTCGCAAAGGCCCCATCTCTTAATAGCATCATCCTTGGGGGTTAGGATCTCAACATATAAATTTTGAGGGGGACAATCATCGAGACCGTAGCAACTACTTTTGTGTTGATTTCAACAAAAAGCAAAATATACTAAAACTTTGTCTCTTTAATGCTTATCAGAGGATTAAGTCAACTGCATTTGTTCAGTACTATAAATTGAATATATTTAGTTATTGTGTTGTAAATCGTTTAACCGCTAATTCTGAAGGCTTTTTCTCTTCTGTTTATCTTTTCAAGGGTTTCTAAAGTTCTACTTAATGCAAAATGTTTAATATGTTTTATAGATTCTTTGAGATGAAAGCCAGTTTTCTTTCCACGGAGCTCTTAGAAGAAATTCTAGATGTTGCCTATTTCATCTTGATTTTCTCAATAAATAAACATTCTAGTGGAGAATCAGTTTCGCTAGAATCAGCATTGAGTCAGGTAGGTGCTAGAATGGGAGCAAGGTCCTTTGGCAAGTGCATGGTTCTGCTGCGTGGCTAGGTCCCTGCTCCGAGCCTGAGTGATCATGGACCCCTGCACGCAGCCAAGGACCACTCTCCAGGGTGATGTATTTGTAAGTCATTAATGCCACTCCTGCATACCATCAAAATACCCTGATATTTTTAAAGAACTATTAATTTGGCTTTGGGTACTTTTTTTTTTTTTTTTAAAGTAGGCTTCATGCCCAGCGTGAAGCCCCGTGCGGGGCATGAACTCATGACCCTGAGATGGAGACCTGACCTGAAATCAAGGGTTGGACACTTAAGCACCCCTAGGTAAAATTCTTTTTAAAGGTATATTATGGTTATATTAGGAAAAGTAGAGCTTAGAGAAACACAAATATTTGCAGGTGAATCATATGATTTGCTTCCAAATATCAGGAGAGTGGAAAAGGGTATGGATGGGCTGAAACAGCTATGGGTTAGTAGCCATTGAAGCTGATGATACACATAAGGGTTTGTTAAACTATTATACTTTTGTGTCTTTTGAAATTTTCCAGGAGTATTTTTTTAATTCTAATAATTCTGACATGAATACAAATTTCAGCTTCTGAAGAACACTTCTTAAAGCAATGCTGTTAAGATGGCATATAGTATTGACAATTAAGGTTTTAAATATGAATGAATTTGATGTGATGGCCATGGGAGAGGGATGTTTATAGCCAAAACTGTAGTCATAGTGATAGTGTAAGCATAAAGTTACATAGCCCAGCATTTCCTATTGGTATGTTGCTATATTTCAGAAAGCCATCAGTTGCCTTAGGACAGCGATTCTCAAAGTTGAGTGTGCCTCCAAACGCCTGGGAGGGAGCTGATGAATATATAGACTTCAGGCTTCATGTCATGGAGATTCTGATGAGGAGGTGTGGAGCGGTACCCAGAAATTTACATTTTCAGTAAGCTCACAAGGTGATTTATTGGTTATACTTAGTTAGATTCTCATTTCACTGAGGTAGATAAAACACAAAATGCAGTGGAGAAATACTTTAATTAAGGCTTTGTGCAACAAAAATGACTTCAAAGTTTCATGGGTTATTTTTAAAAGAAAATCTATGAAAGATACTATTTACAAATCAGTCTTCACTGCCATTGACATTTCTTTTATAATTGTACCATGAGAAAGCAACAAAGAGGCTAAATGATGACAATACTGGCCCCCAAAGTCTTCTCCAAACTATCAGACTAATTGAGATACTCATTTGTACTACGTTAGGAGTACATAACCAGTTTTTCCAGCAAAAGGTTTCGTTCTATATAAGGAGAAAGTTGAAAAGCCTGAACAGAAGCCCTGGTTTGTGTTGGTATATTTAGGCCAGTTGGCAGCCACCTCACTTGGAGATGTGGATCTTTTGCTCTCACTCTTGGTTGTGTGTGTTGATGACACGGTGCAGGGCATTTGGTACCAGAGGCCTAGATGGTGTCATTTCCAGCACAGCAAACAAGGAACTCCCAATTATGCTTGCTTAGAAATGTGATAAACATAAAGCGTTGATGGTAGAAGGAAGAGAAAGAACGGGCATGTACTGAGCACCTGTTATGCATCAGGTGCATTTGTATATATTGAGTCAAGGACACAAAGCTGCTGCCGAGAGAATACGGAATTTCCCACTCTATGTAGCTTTTACAATTGTGTCTAAACCATGTCCAACAATGACGTTTCCTTTTATTCATTGTTAGCATAACAGGAATATAAATGAGACAGTGAGGGTGTTTTCTTGACCCAGACAATTGCAAAGACCAAAGGGTACTAAATGAAAACAGGTCATTTATATATAGTAGTTCTTGAAAAAAAGAGGAACCATAAAATGTGAATGGAATTAATAACATTTTCTTTTTTTCTATTCTGAGGTAGTTGTCAAAAAATTATGGTCAAAGACTGATGTCTACCAAGTAGGAGTGCTGTTGTCTTGACACTGAGTCAAGAGTCCCTTGCCAATCCCCCCTTTAACTGTAGTGCGTCAAGCGGAAAGGCAGTTGTGGGGGTCCGATTGATCATTCACGTCTTACCTTATCAGGTAAGGTCTGTGTGCCCAGAAGAGTTCGTTTTACTGCATCAATGAACTACAAATTCTCACTTCAAGGCAAGTCTAAAATCTGTTTTACTCTCAAACATCTGTGACTTTTTCATTAAACACACCCAGAATAAATTAACATTGATAATTTATGGTCTAGTAACGAATCTTCTGTGGCCTTTACTGAGACCTTAAGTCTAGTTCCTTTACCCTTAAGATACTGGACATAGGGGTAAAACTTAAAGGAAACTTTTCCTTGCTAAAAACTGAACTTCTAGGGCCATAGCCACCCTGTCCAGTACTGAGTGGGCAGGGTCTATCCCCATGTCAGGTGCCAGGTCTACGTTCTAAAGGTAAGCCTGGAACACAGCGGCAAGGTAAGCCTATTCCCACGATCCCACCATTTCTACGGCAAGCCTGCTCCAAGGAGGGATTTTAAGTTCCATAGCTTCTGACCTTTGAAACCAAGCCAGACTGTAGTGGTCTCACGTGCCAACGGTGACCGCTCACTGGAATTACGCGCCGAGGCCTTGGGGGATGCAATGGGGCCGGCGATGCTCCTTTTTTGCGTCTATGTAGCATAAAGGCATGAAATGGATATACTGATTAGTGGTAGTGTTCACCTTCCTCTAAAAGGGTAATGGAAGAGAGGCTGCTACTCCCACTCGAGGGAGGAGAGGCAAGACCCAAGGGTATGGCCATTTGCATTTTGTACTCTGAACAGAGTGCTGGCTCTGGTGGATTTGTGGGGAGACTGGACTTGTCTCCAGACGTGGGTGAAGCCAACTGGGACACATAATTTAAACTAGTTTCTCCAGCTGGAATTTCTCCCAGGGAGTTCATGTAGTTTTTTTCCAATGACTTTGGTAAATTTTCAGGTGATGTAAACAGTCCCAGCTGACTTGGTGGGGCTTTAGGGGGTACTGGGACATGGCCACAAGAAGCAGAGTCAGAAGCTGCCTGATTATAGGTAAAGTTCTCAAAACAGATGCAGGGTCCGGGGCCGGAGTAGCTCGTCTCTGTTGGAAGGAGGTAAAGGTAGGTGGGCTTGGTAGACTCGGTTTCTGTGAGTGACCTCCTAGTGCCTTCCTGCTTGTTTAGAACTTCAATAGAGTCTGGAACACAGTCTTTGATATTCATTATTGTTAGGCGAGGATTCTCCTGGAACAAACAAAACACATGCGAATATGGTGTGTGTGTGTGTGTCAGAGTATACAAAGTACGTGAAATGCGCTCAAGGCTTCAGGTTTTTGTGTGCGTTTCATCCATGTCATAAGTTAACTGGAGGTGGTGCTGCACACCAAAGGACTTCCCCTGGTGGAAGAAATCTCAAAGCTCCATGCACCCATTTCGTGGCTATGGGAGCCAAGGTGGCTGTTGCTTTGTTGTATCTTCCTGAAGAAGTCTAGAAAAGTATGATTACAGCCCCAACCCCGGATTAGTCTTTAACAGACATATGGCACACATACGATTCCCCAGCATGTACCTTGGATTTTATTAATGACAGAACACTGCTCTTGTAAGGGTCTGGAATATCAGGATAACACTTCTCCTTCATCCTAGAAAAGAGTGAAAATTGGACTGAATTTTGCGATATAGTGACTAGTTACGAGGACTCTGGAGTCCGATTCCCAGGTTCTAAACCTTGCTCTATCACGTACTAACTGTGTGACCTTGGGCAGGCTATCCTTACAGCTACTCATTGATTCAGTGGAGACAATTACGGTGCTCACGGTGGTGGCGTGAGGATTGAATGAGCTGTATGTAAAGCACTTAGAATGCTGCCAAGCACACAGTAGGTGAACTACCAGTATTAGCTGTGGTTATTGAACAGGTTTTTCAACAATGACTGCTGTTTTCCTTTATATTGGCCTGGAAAGCAAAACTGTTTAAAAATTTTCATATTTTCATCTAAGTCCCTGTCCTTTGCCTTTTCAGCACCTTCTCTCATTATTCAATGTGATTGCTAGCTTCTTAAATTCCTTTCTAGATTTTTTTCCTCTGACTTCTTGGATTAAAGTCTTCCCCACACACTTACCACTGACTTTTCAGGTAGCATATGATCATGAGGAGCAAAATGCAGAAAACCATAGGGAGTATGATACGGATCAGTATAGGGGCTGGAGAAGAAAACAGAAAGTGCTGTTTTTAATGAGTACTTTTCCGTCCTCAAAGGAACAAAAGTAAGTTTAAGATTGAAATTAATTTTACACAGTTATTATTCTTCAAAAGTCTATTTATGCAAGATTCAATTTGAATTCTGGCTGATGGGGTGGGGGTTCTACTAACCAAGCAACACGGGGGACCATCTGCTGTCAACACCTTATGACTTGGATTTGTTTCCTTTTTAAGATTTTTAAATTTATTCACTTAAGAGCAAGCAAGAGCACGAGTGGGGGGGGGGAGAGGGAGAGGGAAAAGCAGACTCCCGCTGAGCAGGGAGCCCTATGTGGGGCTTGGTCCCAGGACCCTGGAATCATGGCCTGAGCCCAAGGCAGACACTTAACCAACTGAGCCACCCAGGTGCCCCTCGTTCTGACAAATTGGATCACTACTAATTCCTCACTCCCTCCTTGTATTAGAATTACACTCCCCACCTTTGCCAAAGCTTCATGGTGGGGGGGTGTACTTTATCCCTTGACTGGGGGCTCAGTCGCATGACTGCGTTTGGCCAACGGGCTGGTGGTAGCTGTAACCCTAGGAGCTGCTGTAAGCGCCCTTGCACAGGAGTGCGGCTTGATCCGGGGACGGGGATGTGGTGGGTAATGCTGGCATTTTGAAAGGGAGGGCAGGCCTGGTAGATGCCCAGCCCAGTGCTATGAGGTAGCCCAGGGCTCTGGAGGCAAGGACTCGCAGAAAGGGAACAGGGCGCCGAAGCAAACACCTCCACAACTGGCTCCAGGTAGCCCTGACGGCAGGGAGGGGCCCGCCGCTCTCCTCCTGCCCCCGCTGTGGGGTACTTCGCTCTCAGATCCGTACTCCGACTGCTATAATTGGTTTTAAGATTGGGTTAATTATGGACTTATAACCTACTTGAGAACATGCCTGGGGACCTAACCATGGTAGTTTCCAAGTTTAGGACTGGTTTTGCTAAACTTTTTACTGAAATGCCGTACTTGCGTTCAGAAAAGTGCTCATAAAGTAAGCTCGATGAATCTCACAAACCGAAAATAGCCATGTGACCAGCACACGGCTCAAGAAAAAGACCATGCTCAGCTCCCCAAAGAGCCCGCCTGGGGTCCCCATCCAATCATGATCCCCTCCCAAGGTAACCACTGTCTTGTCTGCTAACAACACAAATGGCATTTGCCTCCCTGTAACGGAACCTGCAGCAGGAGTCGGGTCTGGCTCCCGTCACGTAGCATGGCATCTGTGAGATTTGCCCACGTTATTGTGACTGTGGATGTCACTGTCATTGCTGTGATTATGCAACAATGTATTTTCCTCTTTAATAATAACCAATATAATCAATAGAGAGTCACGGCTAAATCTAAGGGAGGTTTAGCATGAATAAGGGAGAAAAGGAAAGCTAGAAAATACACTTGAGGTAAAGGTAATTATTTGTACTATATATGTGTGTGCGCACACACACACACACCTCTACCAACTAAATGAATACCAAAGCTGGAATAAAAATAGCCTGGAAATTAAAATGTAAAGTTTTAAAATTTACCCCAAAACAGCAAGAGTGCTCAAATAATGGAAATTGTGGACTGAAATCTTAATCTGACTTGGAGAGTTCTGTCCTTTGCCTTGGAAACCTGAGGAGTGAGCAGCACCGAGCAGCCCTACCCGCCGTGGCCATTCTGTCCCCGCAGCCCCGCCACCTGCAGAGGGACCCTGCCTAAGGCCCGAGCCCGCTGGTACCTGCAGGCGGGCTCTTCAGCCGGTCTGCCTCTCAGGGAGGAGTGTCCTCCACAATCCTCTGTGTGATCCCTGCTTCTCCCCTTCTTCCTCCATCGTTCTCCACTTCCCGCACCACCTGCCCGTTGGCTGGAGGTCTGCCTTTACCGCCAGCGGGCTCCCGCTCTTCTCCCTGCCCTCCTCTTTCTCCTTCCTCCAAGCCAAATGCATTTTGAAAAATGGATCTCTCTACCTCACTTGCCTCTCCCAGTCGGCAAACACCAGGCTGGTGAAGGAACCCTTCTTGCCCCTGCCCAATCCTCAGCCAACAACCCACCCCACCACTCTCAACTGCCCCCAGAAAGACAAAGTCAGGAAGCAGTTGGTTCACCACTGAGGGAAACCATCTAGAAGGCCGGCTGCAGAGAGCAGCTCTGCTGAGGGCAACAGCCGCCCTCCTCTAGACAGATGGTCTGGGGCTCTTCTGAAGTGGACCCGAAACCGTGCCTTCTGGGATTTTCAACCCGTTTTGGGACTGAGTTCCAGGGAGTGCCTCAGGGCCACCGAGACAGGCCAGAGGAAGGTTCCAGGTTGTAAGTCAGTCAGATTGGCCCCACTGTTTTCTGGTTAATGTAATGAGATTCTGTGTAACATTTTTTCTGAAACTGAATCTCATCTGAAGAGAAGAAAGGTTTAAAAACTCCTGATCTCGACAAAGCCCACAGCAGTATGTGTGTAATCTGTTCGTTTCCCAGCACCACCTAAGGGAGAAGTTTTGATTCAGGAAAACTCACAGTATTCATCCGGAGTTGTGACCTTCGTGAAAGCGCCATGGGGGCCCTCGCCAACACTGGTGTATGGGGTGACCAAAAACTCATAGAAGGATTCTGGCTGTAAGTTTTCCACGACAAATGTCTTTTGTTTCGGGTTGTCAATTTTGTATTTGCAACACACTGCATCATCTGTAATTAAAAATTATTTTCAGGAAAAATAATTATGAAGAGTGAGAGCGAGATCTTGTGACAGGGTTGGGCACTAATACTCTTATTGACTCAGCTCTGTCAACATCCTAAATCAATCAAAAATTGAATCATGATTCCATCACTCTGGGTCACTGGTAAAAATTTTTAGGAGATGGCAGGCAAAGCAGAGCAACCACGAAACAAGGGATGCTGGTGATCCAGAAAGAGCATGCGAATCTGGAAGACACAGTAAGAGCTTGAGAGAGACTTAAAAATACATTGTCATAACCTTTAACAAGGTCAAAGGAGAAAAAGAAAAAGGAGTTAGCAAGAAAGTTTCATAATTGTCAGGTTAAGGAGCTGACGGTACTCAAATGCTTCCAAAAATACCAGGCACTTTAAGTAAGTTCCAATACTGACCCCCACCATCTTGCCCACTAATTTGTTGAAGAGCAATTGGACCATAAAAGTATGCAAGAACAGGATTCAGCCTGGCCACGGTCACACATGACCACCTTTCTTTGTTTCTGTTGTTGTTGTTCTTTTTTATTCAAGATTTTAATTTACTTGACAGAGAGAGAGCACAAGCAGGGGAAGCAGCAAAGGGAGAGAGAGAAGCAGGCTCCCCGCTGAGCAGGGAGCCCAACTCGGGACTCAGTCCAGGGACCCCAGGACCACGACCTGAGCCGAAGGCAGCCGCTTAACAACAGAGCCACCCAGATGCCATGGGCACCTTTCTAATGGTTTTGCATAGTGAGGTCTTGAAAGAGTAAACAAACAAAAATGTCACCTGAAAGAACTGCCTTTTCCCATCCTGAGTGGCACTGCCCCACCTTGGATTTCAGGTAGACGTGGTACCCTTGTATAAAACTGGGCTGGGATTCAGTGGAATAATCCTTCCAGCTCAGAGTGAAGGAGTGGGAGGTCAGGTTACTCATGACTACTTGCGGGTTGTCTGAAGGAGCTAGGAAAGGAAGTTGGGGTAAGAAGAGTCATCACCTGGAAATAATCTCCGAGCACTCATGTAAACTAAAAGCAGAGCCACAGCCAAGTCTGGAGCCTGTAGGCACTTATGCCAAGTTCAGGGGTTTTCCCTTTTTCTCTGGGGCTTTCATGCCTTGACACGGTTTTGTGAGGGCTGGGAAGGAGTCGAGCCATCTTCCTGTCCAAGCCTGGCCTTTCACAGGTGAAGGAAGGGACAGCCAAGGACATTCAACCTCTTGCACAAGGTCACACAGTGGAAAAGAGAAGAAACGGTTTCTTAGACGTCATTCTGCTCTTGAATTCTAAATAGTGTTTGACAGAAGACCCTGCCAGAGAACAGACTGAAGGGGGTATTTGAGGAACTCTAGTTCCCAGGTGGTGACAATGCCAAGCCATCCAAGTGTCACTGGAATACTCCGAGAGTGTTTATTCTGAAGGCTTCCTGAGCCTGTTTCCCACACACGTGTGTACGCCCAGTGTGCACACGGACATGCACACCAGCAACACACCCATGTGTCTCAGATGGCGCCCACAATGGTGCTGTGGGAGACGTGACCTGATCAGTGTAAGGCAGGGGAGGTCCCCAGTGCCCAGATTTCAGTCGGATCAAATGGCCTTCCGTTGCTGGTGGAATCACAGTAAAATTTCTGGGGGGTGATTTCAAAATAGGTGTCAAAATTCTTAAAAAATTGTAAAAGAAATGAGTAAAATCAAGCCTTTTGGCTCAAGTATTCTATCTCTAAGACTTCATTTAAAAACCATTATTGTGGATATGGATGAAAATTTCACTAAAATGATGGTGACTCAAAGGGCATAAGAGATTGGGCTAAGGATACCAGGGACTGAGCACTGCAGGTGGAAAGACACCTGAAGATGAATTTTGTAGTTTATAGTTGAAAACACTGTCATCATCCTGAATGCCCGCCAACAGGTGATTTGACACATGCAAACAATTACACACTTTGCAATGAGGCAGTTAAGTAATACTTAGTGACATGACTCAAAAACCGCATAGAGTAGGATCCCATTTTTATTTAAAAATGTGTATCTGTACAGAGAAAGGAATACCTGGATATACATCAAATACTAACTCTGCATATTTGCCTCTGGTGGTAAAATTAGCAATGAGTTTGTTTTCTTCTTTTGCATAACATTTTATAAATTGTCTCTACTGAAAATGGTTTATAGTTTATGATTAAAAATATTTTTTAAGAAAGACCTAATTACCAGAATAAATGGGACACTGAAAATTAGGAAAGGTACTGAAATATTCCTAAGCCCATGGCTAGGATCTCTGCATCGTTCTGAACAAGTCTGCCCACGGACACATTACGTGCTGTAAACTTACCCAGTTCCTGGGAGTATCCTGTTTTTTTCTCTAGTAAATAAGGAACGCTTTCTGTAGAAATTCCATAAATTCTGAAGTTGTATCGGACCCCTGGTCTGAAAGCACCTAGGGAAGAAAGGTCAATAGATTTTCAGTAACACAGAGTGACATTCTCTTTATTTCTGAAAAGGAACAGAATAAGAAATGAATTGGTGTCTCCTAAATGATTTCCTCCTTAGGATTTCTGCACTTCATCTCCACCACCTTTCTTGCTTCCGTTGGACTTGGAGTCCTCCACTGTCTCCAGCGAAGGCTGCAGTGACTGTCCTCTACCCCATCCTCTCCGACAAGAGCTCTCCAACGCCCTCTAGTCAATGTGCATGAAACCAGGTGAGGAATTCAACCAGACACAGAACCATTTTAAAGTCTTTTGTGACTCCAAGTCCCTCCAGCAACTTGTCTTCCCTCACCCCCACGAAAGCTGAGCATCTGGAAGGCTTTGCTGGCACTTCTTTGCTTTCCCCTCACACCTGCACCTCTGCAATCCACCTTCAGCACCCGCCACACCACCACACTGCTCAAGTCGAGGGCAGCCTCGCTTCCTCATCCCCACCGGCAAGTGAATGCCCTCCCTAGCTCTGAACGCTGACAAGTTCCACATCTTTATCTTAAGGCCAGCAGATGGCGTTGCTGACCCCTCCACTCAAGCCATGAACCTAGGCCTCTTTGCTAAACTAGCAATCTTGAAATTACAACTCCAATGTGGCAGGTAAGAGGTCAAATTCTGTATTTTCCACTGAAAGTGAAGGAGTTGACGATTGACTACCACAACTCTATGTCCTAAATGTCTCCCAAATCCCTACATTTCTTTGCTTTTGTAAGTGAGGTTATAATGCCCCTTTGCCATCTATTTGAGACCACTGATTTCGAGGTACAAATTCATAAAAACCATGAAAACCTATCCCAGCCTGAGGTCCAGATAATCTCTGTAAAAGTAGATTGAAGGCCTAATCTTAGGCCACATCACTATCACATCTGAACTCCTAGCACCCATGCTGGATTTGTCATTTCAAAATTACTAGTTTAGCACAAACTCGCTGTGAGATGGTCCAGAGGTCCTAGTTGAACTTGCTGCGAGGTGGAGGGAAGAAGATGGTAATATGCAGGGTTCATTCTTACCTGAACTAACAACTGTGCTTGTGGTATTGGGACCTAGGTTTTTCCACTGGAGATCACAGAGCGGGTCCCGGGGATGGTCACACCAATCCACGACGTAGCCTGTGACGTTTCTGGGTTGGGGTTTCCAAGACAGAGAGAATCCGTCCTCTGTGCCTTTAACTCTTTCTTCTTCAACTTCTGCTGTACATTACAAATAGAGCCATGCTTCAGATATAATGAATTGTACATTTTTAAAAAAGTGTTTAAAGAAGAAAATCAACTTGAACATCACTGTCTCTGACAATTAAGAGCCCTATCACTTCAGTGGCTACAGAAGCTTGTGGGCGGGGTAATGTTTCCATGGGTGTTTTCCTGCCTCACTTCCCAGCAAATATTCACTTCTGCCCTTTGGATGCCTCTTGTCCTAATCTTCTGAGACCCAACCAGACTTCAGTCCCGAAAACAAGGGTCAGCAAACTACTGCCAGCAGGACAAACCCAGCCTCCAAAGCTTGCTTTATGACCCTTGAGCTAAGAAGGGGTTAAGATTTTTAAAGAGTTGCAAAAAAAAAAAAAAAAAAACCCAAAAAACAAAGAATATAGGATATAGAACAGAGGCCGTATGATCTGTGGAGCCTAAAATATTTACTATCAACTATCATTCCCTTTACCCAACAAGGAGCTGACCCCATGTCTGGTACTTGATACTTTCAAAAAAAAATCTCTGTTGAGCAAATAAGTAATGCTGGCTGCTCCTGAACGAACTACTACTTCTTTGATGTTGGGGGTAGAAATTGAGTGAGACTGACAAAAGAAAAAAGTCCAGCTATGGACTAATTTGGATTATGGAGGGACGTGCACAGTCCTCATGACCCAGCTGCCACCTCAACATATTTTATATGTCAGCGTCGCTTTCAGCCGGAAGCAAGTGATATGATTCCAACGGACTCCCAATTCTACTGATTTCAAGCAGAGTCACCCTATACCTCGGGAGGTGAGAATTTCTCCTATTTCCCGAGGCTGCCTTCATAGCTTGCCACTGTTCACAGTGGCAGTGGTCCCAGCTGGTTGCTCGAGTGAGAGCAGAACCAGACCGAGGAGTGGGCCTGCAGGCAGCTGCTCAGAAAAGCAATCAACGACGAGCACATACTGCACGGTACAGACTTAACTGAACATTTACTCATTATTCATCTGCAATTTGAATTTAACTGGGCCTCCTGCACTTCCTCTGGCACTCCTAATTACAGCTGGACACTGGTGTGAAAGCACAGTGCTCTTAATTTTTCTAGTTATTATTCAGCTGGGGATACCTGAAGAAACATGTAGCTCTAGGTATAAGACAAAGGGTTCCCTGTGAAGGCCTTTGCATATACCACCTACATGGCTTCCTTCTCTTCTTCCATTAGAGAAGTAAATCTCTTTCACATCGGAGCTGACATTTTTCACTTTATTTATTCACACTGGCTAAAATTTCATCCCACACTCAGAATCATAACTCTTATCAAGCTGCTTTTCGAAAATTGCAAATATGTTTTGAGAAGTAGAGATAGAGGAGGGAAGGAGAAAGGAAATCTTTTTCTTCAGTCATTCACACTCTAGCATGAATTGGTTTAACCTTAACAGTCAGCCTCATAGGGCATCAGTGACTTTATCCACTGTGGTGATCTAAGAATGTGGGCCACTTAAGGAAGGCTGGACAGAGCCTCACAAGGGAAGGTATGGGGGTCTGAGGGCAGGGTGTGGGGAAGGAAGGTAGGGTAGATAGAGAAGACCCCCAACAGCCAAGTGCTCAGCAGTGTTGTTTGGACTGGGCCTCATGCAAGGCAGTCTTTCTTTTATCTATCAGCTCCCCTAGCGTGAATGAAATGCCCACTTTTCCTCATCTTGTCCTAATGAAGACACAACTTTTCACTTTTTCTTTTCTTCTTCTTAACTCATTTTTAAATTTAAATTCAACTAATTAACATATAGTATATTATTAGTTCACTTTCTTTTCTAATGCAGTTTTTGAAGAGCAAAGGTCATGTGAGGTAACTCCTTAGTTTTCCTTCGGTGCCACAATCCGGATTTCTTTTTCTTATTTGACACACTGGATAGTTCTAAAAATAAATAAAACACCGCCGCCCTCCAATGTCGCCTACGTAACCCAAATATAAGCCTAACTTGGAAGCAAGTATAACCCAGCCTGCTCAGCCCCTCCAGGAGGGTCTGGAAGGGGTTGCAGCAGGAAGTAAAGCTCAGCATTACCACAAGCACAGGAAAGACCGCGGATGTCGATGACATTCTGTCCGCGCATGCGCGGTCGCACAGAGCGCCTCTGTGCGTGCGTGCGCGGGGGAGCGGGGGTGTGCATGGGGGGTTGTGGGGGGTTGTTTCCGGGGGCGGGGGAGGTGTGGATAGTGTGTCCAGCCTCTTCTCTCAGCTGTCTCAAGCAGGTGGTTCTCGTGGCTACTGGTTGTACTTGTAAGGTCATTTCCCCCTCATCTGGTGTCTCACAGGCTACGGGACTAGGCAGTTACCATCTTTCATTCTGCAGCTTCTGCAAAGCCTTCTGGAAAGATGATGCCAGTCAGTTCTTTCGTCACCTCTGGCAATGCTCATGGGCTCTTTCCGGGTGACAAAGACTGACAAAATATTTTACAATAAATGCAGCCCATATTTCATAAGCTACAAAGCACGTTTAGAGCGACTCCAACTCTCAGTGGAGACTGCTTATTGGTGTTGCATTTACTTGGGTAAACGTGAGAAAATTCTCTGAATTTGTTGAAGGATTTCAGGGCAGCGTTGCCCTGGGCTTTGGCTGAACATTCATTCACCCCACACTGAGGAGGGATGTCCCAGGATACCTGCAGCCGGCTTAGACCGAAAGAAAAGGACAGTGTGTGGCAGCTAGACATTTTGTCTCCCCGGGTTATTGCCTTTCCAATTTGTCCATCCCTACTTAGTAACATCACCGATGCTTTCCCAGAGAATCAAAACAAAACAAAACTCACTGTTTCCAGGATCTCCAGAGACTATGATGACTGAAGCAGGGGACGTGCCCACACTGTTATTAGCTGTGACGTGGATTTGGTACAAACACTGATCAAGGATTACTTCTGTGCCATTGGCTGGAGCAGGAATGG